>NW_020954590.1:100405075-100481935 GCF_900497805.2 Vombatus ursinus
TTCTTTCTTTCTTTCTTTCTTTCTTTCTTTCTTTCTTTCTTTCTTTCCTTCTTTCTTGTTCCTAGGGATGTCTTTAAACATAGGCCTGAAGTCATAGGCACAGAGCACAACAAAGGAAGATATGATGGTGATTCCATCAACTATGACCTTAACAGCAACTTTTGGACCCTTCCTTATTGTCTCAAATGGCAAATGCCAGAATTTATAAGAACCTGAAAGTTATTGGTGATGGAATCTTTACACCTCCCACTTTCACCTGTTGAATTCTTATTTTTAGTCTAACTAATATATTTAGTCTAAATTTTAAAGTCTAACACAAATACAAATTTTAGTCATGTAAATGGAATTTTGTGAATAATATTGACATAAGATATGGACATCTTATTTATTTTTTAAGTGTTGATGTAAGGAAAAATATCTTCATAGTGCTCTCTTTACAAATACCTATGAGCAATGCATACAAGTTGGCCAAATATCCCAAGACATGATTTTTTAAATTGCTTTTGGATACTCCTTTATTCATTTCTCTATGAAGAACCTGTGGGTCATATTCCATTTAGCTTCATATGTAGTGAAAATATCAAGACTAATATGAATCATGTCTTCACATATTCATCCTTTTGTTTGTCACTGGAAAAGAGGTAAATTAATGTTTATAGATGGTCTAAGAATCTAGATGCCTCAATACTTTGTGTTCGTGTTTCTATCATTCTACTACAAACAATATAGAAGCAAAAAGGGACTATAGATACTGGTCATTTTTTATTCTTGGCTCTTTGGGTTGCCATGGCCAAATACTTCTTCACCAAAAAAATCTGTCTACTTGTAAGGAGTCTCTCTATTTATCTAGATTGGTCCTTGGAAAGCTGACAGAGTTTATTGCCAGGACTAGTTTCAAAACCTTTCTAGCATGGTAGGACCCTACAGAGTTTAGGTTGATATAACCTTTAAGACCTCAAGGTCATAAGTCTTTAAATTTGTTAAAGATTGGCCTTATACTTAACCAAAATCATCCTCATTGTACCTTTTAACAATTGATCCTTTTGGAGGGGGGTGCGGCTTTTGGACCAAACAGAGCAAGTACATTTTGTCTTTTATATAACAAACCCTACACTTATCTGAAGATAGCTATTGATAAAAGCTTGGTCCCCTCCCCTGCTCCCTCCATGGAGAAATGTGTCAGTGTGAATGGATTTAGATAACATGTAAACAGCAGAACTTTTTGCTTTGACTGGTGAACTTTTTCAGAGCAACCATTAGGTGCCAAATGCACTTTTCAATCTGAATGTACATTTTCTCCTTACCACCAGATATAGTTAACTTTCAGGCCACATGTAGGTGGAAAAGAACACCATGGAGAGTACAGTGGAAAAACATGGACTCTGGAGTCACAGAACCTGGGTTCAAATCTTGCCTCTGGTACTTACTATTTATTGTACCTTGGGTAAATCACTTGACCCTAAATTTCCTCATCTATCAGATGAGAAGATTCATAAGATGGTTTCCAATGTGGATTCCAACTCTAGAAATATGATATAATAGATAAAACTACAGGATCATATTTCTAGAGTTGGACCAGACATTGGAATCAGGCATCTGGTTCTAGAGCCAAGAAGACTTGAACTCATCAGATCTTAGCTACTTATTAAGTATGTTACCCTGGACAAGTCACTTAACCTCTGTCTGCCTCAGAGTTGTTGAAAGAATCAAATGAGATAATATTTGAAAAGCATAGTGTCTGGCATATAGTAGGTACTTAATAAATTCCAGTTTCTTCCTTCCCTTTCTTCCTTCCTTCCTTCCTTCCTTCCTTCTTTCCTTCCTTTTGTCATCTTAACAACTTTCCTTTTTTCCCTTACATACCACTGAGTATAAAATAGCTCTAAAATCACAGGACCATTTGAATCTATTTTGTTACTCCAGAAGCGCTGGTCTGTTTTGAAAAATGTGCCATCCAGTTTCCTAAGCCTAGAATCAGATATCTGGGAACTAGAATGGTCATGAGACTAGACAGCACATGTATTCTCCAAAGACTTTATCCAGCGTGTCCATTGGTGTGCTATAAATAAATTGCAGTAGTTTAATTAAACAGGAGCCTAGTTTTGATCCTTGGGAATCCAGACTTGATCCTTAATTATCTTGCTCCCAACATATCTTCTTTTCTCCATGCTCTGGTTTCCCAGTTCCTTCAATGATTTCTCATTTTGGATAGTATAAGACATCTTTCTTAGCACATTGTTGTGGAGACATTCCACGTTTTGATGTCCTTTAGAAAATTTGGTACTCAGAACCAAACACTATATTATAATCATATAAAGATAATATATTACCTTGATTGACCCAAATAGTACAGTATACAGCTTAAGGTTTAATTAGAATTTTGTCTGTTACATTACAATAGTAACTTACATTGGGCCTACACTAAAATACCTAGGGCTTTTTCTCAAATTGTTGCTGGAAATGAGACCTGTCCAAAGTGCATTTCAACCTTTTTATAAGAAAATTATTCCTGAAATATTTGGCTAACAGGACATCCTTGAATTTTCTTAATGCTGAATACAATGCTCTACACTTAGTGGGTACTTTATAAATGTGTTTTGAATTCTGAAATTGAATTTTAAAAATCTTATAGCTACTAAGTGGTGGAGCTGGTCTTCTTACTTTCAGCATAGTGTGCTTTATATTTTATAGTCTTTTAAAGCAGTGCTTTTTTTTTTCTTTTTTTTTTTTTGCCTAGGCAATGGGGTTAAGTGACTTGCCCAGGGTCATATAGCTAGTAAGTGTTATGTGTCTGAGGTTGAATTTGAACTCAGGTCCTCTTGAATCCAGGGCTGGTGCTCTATCCATTGTGCCATCTAGCTGCCCCCTGAAGCAGCGCTTTTTAAACTGTGGGTTGTGACCCTGTATGGAGTTGTGAAAAATTTGGCAACAGTTCTGAATGCATAATGACCAAAAATTAATTCAAAATCAAAGACATAATGAATCTGAGGTGTTTCTGGTAGTGCATGTCCATGTTGCATCACACAACTTCACTGAAGCCTTGGTTCTGGACACAAAGCATGTGCATTTTGCACTGTGTATGCCCTTAGGCCATGCAACACCAATGAAGGCTGCCAAAACCAAAAAGGGGTCCTGAGTGGAAAAAAGTTTAAGAAGCCCTCTTTTAAAGCATGAGGACATCTTTTAAAAATATCTCATCAACTGCAGAATTATAGATTAGGTTTCTGATGAGCCCATCAGTAATTCTATTTTGTGGTGGAATGGTCCAGTTAGCATGGGGCTCAGTGGCTTCAGAACTTTTATTCTAAATCATTCAGGCTGTTTTAAATGCACATAAAGTCCTTCAGATGTTCCTAATTAAAAAAATAAGGAGATAGGCCAAAGAGTCTCTAGCTGAGATTTCACTTCCTGAGAAAACACCATGGGATACCAGGAGATAACCCAATTGTGGAGTAGTTATGTCTTTGGAAAAGGACTAAGAGAAATCTAGAAATTCTAATAGTTTCTTAGGATAGTTACCTTGCCCTTGGTTGCCCTGTTAAAATGGTTGATAGGCTATCAAGGATGTTGAGAAGCAATCTTTGGATTTAGCCTTTAAGTAAGTCATTATTAGATCTGCCAATATATACAATCTTGTAGGGCCAATGCAGTGTTCTAGGATATCCAGGGGGAAGAGACCAAGGAGTTGGCATGCCTCTAGGAAGAGGGAGTGAGGGACATTGTAAAATAAGGAAATTTAACTAGTTGATTTTTAACTTCCCTTCCATTTCTAAGATCTTATGATTCTATGGCCCCATTTTAGAAGAATGTTCAACCTTTTCCTAGGGCTATGTGGTAGAAGGAGATGGATACTGGCTTATAACACGGAGGGCGTACTGTGCAGAGTCAAAATGGAATATGAATTTCCTATGTGCGGTGACATCCTCCAGATGCTTCTGTTTGTGAATAATAGTTGCTTCCATCCAGCCATAGAATAAGATACATGGGAACTCAAAAGAATTTGGCCTAATAATACAAAAAGGAAAAAGTAAGTATGTGAAGAATATCTTTTGTCTAGAGAAGTGGACTGAATTTTAATTTTATTTATTTATTTATTTTTAATTGTGAACTGGATCAAGGAGATGCTCTGTGGAACATTTATGGGAGGATATGAATAAGGGTTACAGGAGACGTGAAGGCATAAATGAGTTTGGTATGTATCATTGAAATGATGATCCATATCAGTGAAATTATGGATCTAATGAATTACTGAAATATAGAAGCATAGTATAATGGCTATATGTCATCTTACAAAAAGGCAGCTAGGTGGCACTGTGAATAGAGTTCTGGGCCTGGAGTCAGGAAGACTTAAGTTCAAATCCAACCTCAGACACTTATTAGTTATGTGATCCTGGATGAGTCACTTACCCTCAATTTCTTCATTTGTAAAATGGGGATATTAGTAGCATTTACCTCACAGGGTTATTACAAGGATCAAATGAGATAGTATTTATAAAGAACTTAGCATGATGCCTAGCACATAGTGGATGCTTAATAAATGTTTATTCCCTCCCCTCCCGCCCTTATAATATGTTACTATTAGACTGTATGTTTCTTTAGGGATAAAAATGATTCTTACCTAAACTCTCTATTTCCCTCAAAACAAAAAACAGTGCTCCTTACAATGTAAATGTTCAATGATATTTTTTTGTATGAATCAATGGAGGGGTTTATGCTGCCAGTTGGAGGTATCCTAGCTCTAATACGTAACATTAATGCACCTAGCTGTGCACATTATGTAAAGTAGCTTGACTTCTCTGGACCTCAGATTCTTCATCTGTAAAATGAGGGGGCTGGGGATGATCTCTGAGCCTCCTCATTCTTAATGATATTATACTATGTTACTACGAAAATTTGTGCTTAACACAATGCCTGGCACATAACTGGCATTTAAATGTTTATTGATTGATTGAAAATTGTGTAGAGTCTAATCACAATAGAAATATCATTTAAATTAAAGCCAACCATTAGATTGCACTTGAATGGGTATCATTATAGCACAAACCATGAAGCATAACAGTGATGGCCTTTTTCTACTTGGAGTAGGAATTTGGATAAGTGAATTAATTTATGACTTTCTTATTATGTCTCCCTATGCTTATATAGTGCCTTTTAAAATATTGCTTTGATTCGCAAATTGCTTTCCATAAAGGAATCCTGTGAAGAAGTAGTATGTTGTCCCAGTTTTATGGCTGAGAAACCTAGTCTCAGAAAGTAACTGACTCATCCAGGGTCACACAGGTGGAAGTGCTGGAATCTGACCTTGAACTTGATCTTCAGATTCTCAGACTTGTTCCCTTTCTATTGCTCCATTCTATTCTCAGTAGGAATCTTAGGAGTCTATGTAATACTAAGTTAGTATCTCTCTGTTTTTTTTGGAAAGCATTGCATAATAACTCATCCCTATTCTACTCAACTCAATCAAAATATAGGGGGACCCTAATGAAACTTTGGGGTAGTGAAGTGGCACAGTGAATAGAGAACTTGGCCTGGAGCCAGAAAGACCAGAGTTCAAATGTGATCTCAGACAGATTAGCTGTGTGACCCTGGGCAAGTCACTTAATCCCTCTCTGCATAAAACTGAAGGAAGAAATAGCAAACCACTCTAGTATCTTTGTCAAGAAAACCCTGTGGATGGTATGGTACATGAGGTCATGAAGAGTCAGACATGACTAAGTGACTGAACAACAAGAATGAAACATTGGTGTGGAGAGAGGAAGCAGCCTTTTTTCTTGTTAATGGGCTGGACTCCTTTGAGTCAAAATAGATTGTTCCTACAACAAAGGACATCTGTGTTGGTCTTGGAAGGCAAAAAAAATTAGATGTGTCCCCCAGTCTCCAAGGAGTAGAGGAAGGGAGGTTTTAGCACTGACCTGACTACCAGCAGTGGATGGGGTGAAGTTTGATTTTTAAAATACTTTCTCAATCTCTCCTCTTTCTGATAGGAAGAGGTGCATAAAGCCATTTACTTTTGCTCTTGCCTTGGACCTTTTCTTTTTCTTTATTTTTTTCTTTACAAGGAGAATAGTGCAGCAGGAAATTGAACTTCTCTTTAGCCTCTCTGTGGGAGACTCTTCCCTGGTCTTCTAGTCTTTGGTAGTAATGATATTCTATTATTCTATCCACCAGGAGAGTAGAGGCCAGCATCACCCAGTGATGAGTTCCCTTTCACAGCAGGTCTTCAAGCAGAGGCTGGTGTACCCCTTGTTTGGTGTGTTATAGTGTCAATTTCTTTCCACTGTGGTTTGGAGTAAATAGACATTGAGTTTCCTTCTAACTCTGAAATTCTGTTTCTGTGAACTCAAAGTCAGTTATTATTTCTACTATGCCATGAAGTCCCTTCACTTCTCCATATTAATCCAGGGAGAATATCTGTTCTGGCTTCATTTTCATTCCTTTTTTTCAATCTTGTCCCTATAGTTAACCACTTCAAGGATAGAGAAGAATATATAATTGCCTAACTATGGCTAACCCATATAGAAGGAGCCTGAGCATTATTTGGTAGAAAAACTGATGACCACTACAATAGTGGTCATGTGTAGATTTGACACAAGAAAGACTATTTTGGTATTTGTAAGATGCACAAATTGGAAAAAGAAGAGAGAGGAGATAGAAAGACCTATTAGGAAACAATTATAATAGGGCAGGTGGATAGTAATTGTGGTTATGGCATTGGTAGCATGAATAAAGAGGAGAGAAAGAATTCTAGAGATGTTTCAAAAGTAGAATCAATAGGACTTAGAAACTCACAGAATCATAGAACCTCAGAGTTGAAGGGACCTCCGAGAGAATCTAGTGCAAGGATCTCCTCTACAACCTACCTCACAGATAATCATCTAGCTTTTGCTTAAAGACTGATATAAGGAGGAAACCACAACTTCCTGAGTTAGCCCATTCCATTGCTGGATAGCGCTAGCTGTTAGGATGCTTTTCTTGACATCCTGCTTAAATTTGCCTTTTGGTGACTTCCACACATTGCTCCTCCTTTTGCCATCTGGCTCAAAAAGAACAAGTCAAATCTTTCTTTTTCATGAAATGGTCTGAAAACTACTTGTTTATAAAAAGTGAGGAAAAGGAAAGAGTCAGACAAAGCTCTGTTTTCATACATGGGAGATTCAATAAATGGTGATTTAAAAAAATAAAATTAGCCCAGTGGATTATTTAAATGCTTGGATACTGCAAATATTATAGAATTCATTTTTTGTTGTTGTTGTTCACTTGTTGAATCATGTCCAACTCTTTGTGACCCCATGGGCCACAGCACACCAGGCCCTTATATCCTCCACTACCTCTTAAATTCTGCTTATGTTCATGTTCTGTTCATGTTCA
This sequence comes from Vombatus ursinus, assembly GCF_900497805.2. NCBI lineage: Eukaryota > Metazoa > Chordata > Mammalia > Diprotodontia > Vombatidae > Vombatus > Vombatus ursinus. The sequence goes on from NW_020954590.1 coordinate 100,412,444, forward strand.
TCATCTATTGTCCCCTTTTTCTTTTGTCTTCACCTTTTCCAACATCAGGATCTTTTCCAATGAGTTCCATGTTTTCATAATATAAGCCACAGCATTTAAAGTTCAGTTTTAGTATTTGTCTTTCCAGTGAATATCCTGAATTAACTTTTTAAAATATTGATTGATTTGATCACCTTGCTATCCAAGGGTCTTCTCCAGCACCACAATTCAATATTGTCAATTCTGTGGTACTCAGCATTCCTAATATTCCAATTTTCACAGTCATACCTTGATACTGGAAAAATCATGTTTTTGATTATATAGAGTTTTGTCAGCAAGGTGATGTCTGTGCTTTTTAGTATACTATCAAGATTTGCCAGCTTTCCTTCCAAGGAGCAGGTCTCTTTTAATTTCATGTCTGCAGTCACTGACTGCAGTGATCTTTGAGACCAAGAATATAAATCTGACACTGCTACCATTTTCCCCCCTCCATTTGCCAGGATCTGATGGGACCAGTTGCCAAGATCTTAGGGTTTTTTAATGTTAAGTTTCTATTCAGTTTTTACACTCATTTTTCATCCTCATCAAGAGGCTTAATTTCTCCTCATTTTCTACCATCAGAGTGGTATCTGAGATTGTTGGTATTTCTCCTGGCAACCTTAATTCCAACTCTGATTCATCCAGCCTGGCATTTTGCATGACATTTATGTATATAAGGTAAATAAATAAGGTGACAGTATACAGCTCATCATACGCCTTTTCCAATCTTAAACCAATCAGTTGTTCCATGTTTCTTGCTTCTTGGACTACATACAGGTTCCTCAGGAGACAAGTAAGATAATCTGGTACTCCCATATCTTTGAGGACTTGTCACCTTTTGTGGTGATCCACACAGTCAAAGGCTTTAGTGTAGTTAATGAGTAGGAAGTAGATGTTTTTCTTGAACTCTCTTGTTTTCTCAATAATCCAGCAAATGTTGGCAATTTGGTCTCTTAGTTCCTCTGCTCCTTGGAAAACCAGCATGCTCTTCTGGCAATTCTCAGTTCACATATTGCTGAAGTTTAGCTTGAAAAATCTTAAGCATAACTTTGCTGGTGTACGAAATGAGTGCAATTATTTGGTAATTTGAACATTCCTTGACAATGCTTTTCTTCAGTATTGGGATGTAAACTGATCTTTTCCAATTCAGTGGCCACTGTTATGTTTTCCAAATTTGCCGAAATATTAAGTGCAACACTTTAATGATCTTTTAGGATTTTAAATTGCCCAGCTGGAATTTATCTTCTCCACTAGGCTTATTGTTAGCAACGCTTCCTAAGGGCCCACTTGAATTCATTCTCTAGGCTGTCTGGCTACAGGAAAGACATTGTCACCATTGTGGTTATCAGTGATGTTAAGATCTTTCTTGTATAGCTTTTTTGCATATTCTTGCTACCTCTTTTTGATCTCTTCTGCTCCTCTCAAATCTCTACCATTTTTATCTTTTATCATGCCCATTTTTGCATAAAATGTTCTTTTGATATCTCTAATTTTCCTGAAGAGATCTCATCTTTCCTGTTCTATTGTTTTCTTCTGTTTCTTTGCATTGCTCATTTAAGAAAACCTTATCTCTCCTTGCTATTCTCTGGAATTCTGCATTCAGCTAGGTTTATCTTTCCCTTTCCTTTTGCTTTCCCATTTTTTCTTTCCTCAGCTATGTGTAAAGCCTTGTCAGACAGCTATTTTGCTTTCTTGCTCTTCTTTTTGTTGCTTCCTCCTGTACAATATTGTGAACCTCTATCTATAGTTCTTCAGGCATTCCATCTACCAGATTTGATCCTTTAAATACATTCATCACCTCCATTTCACATTCATAAGTGATGTTATTTAGATCATACTTATGAAGCCTGATGGTTTTCCTTATTTTCTCCAACTTATGTCTGAATATTGCAGTAAGAAACTCATGATTTGAGCCACAGTCAGCTCCAGGTTTTGTTTTAACTGACTGTATAGAGCTTCTCTACCTTTGGCTGCCAAGTATGTAATCAATCTGATTTCTATAGAGAACATTTGGTGAAAACCACATGTAGAGTAACCTTTTCAATTTTTAGAAAAGAGTGTTCATTATGACCAGCAAAACTCTTTTACTCTCTGCCATGCCTCATTTTGAACTCCAAGGCCAAACCTGCCTATTATCCCATTATCTTTTAATTTCCTACTTTGACATTCCAATTCCCTGTGACTTTGTGTGTATGTGAGTGTGTTCATGTTATTTCTAGAAGATGTTGTAGTTCTTCATAAACTGATCAACTTTGGCCTCTTTGGCATCAGTGGTTGGACTACAGACTTTTATCACTGTGATGTTGAATGATTTGCTTTGTATTCAAACAGATATTATTCAGTCATTTTTGAGATAATACCCTAGAACTGCTTTTCTCATCCTTTTTTTTGACTGAGTTGCTACTCTATTTCTTCTATGGGATTTTTGTTCACAGTAGTATATATAGAAATCATCTGAACTAAATTCACCCTTTCATGTCCATTTAAGTTTGCTGATGCTCAGTCAATGTTTAATCTTTCCATCTCCTGTTGGACCACATCCAACTTTCCACCTTACCTAACAATCCATGTTCCTATGCAATATTGACCTTTATATAGAATATGATTTACCTTTCATCACCAAATGCACCACTCAAATGCATCTGAGTTCCCTTTTGACTTTGGCCCAGCCACTTTATTAATACTAGAGCTACTTGTGTTTGTCCTCTGTTCGCCCTCCATAGCATATTGGTCACTTTCTGACCTGAGGGGCTCATCTTCAGGTGTCTATCTTTTATATTTTTAATACTGTCCATGGGATTTTCTGGGCAAAGATATTGAAGTGGTTTACTGTTTCCTTCTCCAGTGGATCACCTTTTGTCAGAATTCTACATTATGACCTGTCTTTGGTAAACCTGGATGGCATAGCTTATAGATTAATTGAAGTACACAAGCCCCTCTTCCATGATAAGGCAGTGATCCAGGGGGGATATAGAATTCCTTGGTTTCGCTATTTAATATTACTAAGTTCTTCATTTTTTCCCAATAAATTGCATTGCTACTTTTGGCAGAGCCAAGTCTAATTTGAAGGAGAAGGAGGAAAAGAAGAAAAGGGTCTCCCTGATCCTTGAAAATCACTGCTTGAATATGTTGTATAGAAATCACTAATGAATCCACTTAAGCCACATGGTATAAGAATTTAAGCACCTATGTAGAAGTCCTTGTCCCATTTACTTTGGCAAAGTCACTTCACATCTGGGTGGCTCAATTTCATTTTGTTATGATGCTGAACAGTTACCTGATTCTATTCATTGATGAGCACTGAGGCTAACATTCTCAAGTTCCTCCTGTTGGTGGTATGCACTCCCATTCAGCATCAGAGGATGCTCCTATAAATTGCCAAGCTCTCTATGGGTCTCAGAGACCTGGATACCTCTGTTCCCTCTTTTTGCTGCTTTTGTGGGATGAAATGTATATATTATTAGCCTAGAGTTTGCTGTTTATGGGTTTATTCAATTAGATTCTTATGACATGTGGTATACTCAAACCCTAGGAGATGCCCTCTTCTTTATCTTGCTAAATCCAGTGTACTCCAGTGAGAAGAACATGGCATAATTAAACCATTTACACAAATGTGACTTAATTTTAATAGTTCCCTATCTCATAGCCATAGAACACAATAATGTACTAAACAGATAAAAAACAACTGCTGTGTAGTTGGCACCTGTACTCTTCCAAAACCCAGTAGGTCAGATCATTTTATGATCTGTAGACAAACAAATCTAGGAGTTTAATGAGACATAGGTTAAGTGCTCAGATTCAAACCTCATCAATGTCTGTGGGAGATGCCCAAGTCAGAAGTTGAAGGAAAATAGGAAGCTTAGATTTAAGTGCACCCTCCTTCAGCTTCAGGGACTTAGTCATTCTGCCCTAGTATCAGCTCCCTGGGTGCATTAAGTATACTGGCTCTCAATACTGCTGCTTTTCTGCTTGCTATTCTCCTCACTATTCTCCTCTACATACCATCAAATGCAAAGAAAGAGTGTCCTACTCTCTCAGTCTTGTCTAGTAGCTGGGGGATGCCTCCCCAGCCCCCATCTATTGTTTCTTCTCAAATTTGCCTACTAGCCACATAATAAATCACTTCTGTTTCCAAACCAATTCCTCTTTCCACTCTTAATTATTCTCATCTTGTAGATTCTATAGCCAAACCTAGTCTCTGGTGTTTTATGGGTAGGGATAAGTTGAAATGTGGGCACCAGCTTATTAGCTGAAGGGATAAAAGTAAAACCTAACTATGTTCCTTCACCAATTACATGGAAAATATAGTTGATTAGATAATTGATTGATTAGGTAGTGGATTAGATGACTTCTAAGGTCCCATTCAGATCTAATGATGACATTCATAAATCTAAACTTAAGAATTAAAAATGACTATAGTCAAAATATTGTTTGGTCTAAAGATTAGTTTTTTGTTAATTTCAGTAGAATAGACGCTAGCCCTGCAAAGCACATATTTGGCCTGCCTGATTAGACAATTTGTTGCCTAGGCTTTAGAGTCTTGTGATAGCTTTTAGCTCTAGCCTGCCATTTGAACCCTTTGGCTACAAAGAGTCCTCTTTTTTTCACGTTATTTATTTAAAATTGTAGAGGCTACATCACTTTACAGGAAATCAAACCGTTTCCTAAGGAAATCCTAGAGATCTCTAATTTATAGACCATTTAACTAAATTTTTAGTCCACAAAATAACCACCAGATTTTAAAAGTGAATATCCATCATGGATCTTTTGTTTGAAATACCCAAATCAGGCATTTATGAAAACCAAGTGAAAGACAGAGTTTGAAATCAATGCAAAGAAAGGGCCTAAGTGGTTAACATAACCCTAATTTTTCCTTCATAATATTGCTTAGCAAATATGTCCACTAAGTAATGAAATACACTGGACTGTCTATATGACTGATTGCATTTTAATCATGTAAATACACTAGGTAAACATTACAGAGGCCATAACGACACAGAATGCCAAAACATTCCTCAACAATAACAAATGCACTATTACTTTACATTTTATAAAATCACATTATATTGTCAATACAGTACCAATATTTATTAAGTTAGAATATAAAATAAAATTTGCTGATAGAATAGTTTTCCTTTGATACAAGCAGAAACGGATTACTACATATAATATAACAATGAAGTACTAATAACAACCTCTTACTACATAATTAAAGTTTATTTTTATGGATTGATGTTTTGAAACAATCCTTGATGAGATCCTGCTCTCCATTCCACATCTGGTCTATATTTTTTTGAAAATGGAAAAAAAATACATACTTGGACACAGAGATTGGTAGTTTCTCTAATTAAGAAAAAGATCATAACATTCAGTACATTCAATTGGAAGTAGTATAAACCTAGATCTTATGCTTTTACTACTGTACCTCATATAATACAGTCAAATCCCAAATAGAGTGAATTACCTAAATTGCTTTGTTAGCAGACTTTTATTGTATTAAAAATTTCTTGACCAGGATTTTAAAATACTTTGGTTAGACTGAGATTATTATTATGCTAATATTTGTGATAATGGGATTTCAACTACAAAACTTTGATCTCTTGACCTTTTCCCTACCTCTTTCCACTAGCAATGCTTGTCTAGATTGCCAGAGAAGCTCTTGACAGAAAAAAAAAAGAAATTATGCTTATATGTTTACACAAGAATCAGGGATTGCTTTGGTCAAGTCCATGACTCCTTGAACAACTTCTCTACCTCTCCTCCAGGAAATTTCTCATGGTGGCAACATCCTTATGGTCACCTCCTTCAGCTGCTGAGTTCCTCCCTAGAGCTTACGGGTGAGGAAGCATTCATGTCAGCCATGCTCACTTCACATTCAATCCATCCTGTTACTCCCTGGAAGACTTCTCAACCTTGCCACAGTTCAGATGCCTCATCAGTCAACATCATTGTCTGCTCCCTTTTTTGTGTTGTCTTTCCTCATTACAATATGAGCTCCTTGAGGGAAAAGGTCTGCCTTTCATTTAGCATGTATTTGTATTCTCAGTGCTTAGCACAGTGCCTGATAAATAGTAATTACTTGATAAATTATCTATCTGTCTATCACAACAAAACTTCCATCATGTTCAGAATGGGGGAAATATGCATTATTAAACTTGGATACCAAGAATTCATTAATTTACTTGATTAAAACCAAAAGATAGGCAAAAATATTTCCCCATAATGTCTTTTCTTGCTGGAATACTTTCCCTTTCAAATTATCTTCACTTACTTAGCTGTTAACATATATTTCCCAATGAAATATAAGTTCCTTCAGGGAGGGTAGTGATGGTTTTTCTCATCTTTATAACCCCAGTCCCTAGCGCAGTGCCATATACATAGTAGGTGTTTTTAATAAATGTTGGCTTGAATTGAGATGTTTAATTGGATTGGTTGACTCTAATGCAATTCAATGCTTTACTGAAGGTTAATTTATATCTTGGACCAATGTTATAAGAAAACTACATAAATGCATCCCCACTCAAATATCTTTCAAAATCTCAAAGTGAAGCAAGAAGTTTAAAGTTCATGAGGAGTTGAGAAACAGGCCTCTTATGTTAGGATGAAATTCATATTGTTGTCGCTTGTTTCCTCAATATTTTGGATCCTTGATTCCAAAATATGATACCTTTTTTTGTGAGATGTTATAGACATCACAAAGGTATGAATGGAGCATATGGACAACTTTTCAGTTATCCTTCTCTCTTTGTGTGACTACCATACATTTTTTTCCCACCACATATTTCTTTGCTAACATTTTTCACTCTGGCTATTTTTTAAGTACTTCATATGTTATCTGTTGCAGCCTGCTCAAGCCCATAGCATATTGGATATTTGCACCCTTGATGTCACACATGGTGTTGAACTTATAGAAAGGCTGGATGATTCATACAGAATGGGGAAGTATGAATGGTTTACATTGGGCGTTTTTGGAGGGAACATCCATGTCAACATAGATCTGAGTATTTAAGTATTATATGAAGCAAGCACAGTGTTCTAAATTGCATTTTCACAAGGATTTTAAATAGGATGGGATTTGGTTGATTAAATTTATAATAGCTCTTTCATGTAACTACATGGTAAAGACAAACTTTGATTCTGTCACTCAACGATAAACAATTGTTGTTGTCTATAAACAATAACAACGACAATAATGAGAATGAGAATTTTCTATTTACTATTAAATGCTGACCATTCCCTAGTAGGACAGGCCCTCTGCACAGTAAATAACTGCCTTAGTAGATTTGAAGTGTAGCAAAATAAATTTATGGTCCAAAACTGTCATTTCCATCAGGCCCCTAAATGAAATCTCTTATATTTTAAAAATTATTTTGAATTGAGACACTGCCTCTAAGACCTTTTACAAAACATTTATATTGATTGTTGTTAATTTAGATTAATTAAACAAGTTGATTAGCCAGGACATACAATCTGAGTGAGTTGAGATAGTTGATATGTTTGTGGAGATTTTGATTACTTCTCATTTATTATGGCTGTAATAAATTTGCTTGGGTTATCACGAATACATTGAGGATAAATTGGTAAGATTGGATGGCTGTGGATTGCAACATAATTATACTGGCACAGAAGTGACTAATGATAGCACTGAGGCAAAAGTGCATGACAACTGCAAATACTTTCACCAGAGTGTCCCTAGAAGAAAATTTTTGGACTTTAAGTTCCTAGACCTAGATAGTGGCCTAGCCTCTTAGCCTGAAAGATCCATCTGTGGAAAGGCAAAGCATGTGGCCAAGTGAGAATTCCCACACCCCAGCCTTCTGGATAAAGAAGTGATGTAGATTAATTGATCAGATTCATTTATTTTCATTTAGAAAAATATTTGAAATGTTTGAAAAATGTTTCATTTAGAAAAAAAGGTTTGAGACAGCGGGACGCAAGTCAGGCATCACAAATATGGGGTCTTAGCTATGTAGCCCAATATAGATAGGTCACCACAGTAAGGGGTAAGGAGAAGGACTTACCTGAACTACTCATTTGGTGTGGGAGAGCAGAAAAGATGCTAAAAGAGGAATGGGGTTTCATTACAAGCATTATGGAATTTACCAAAACAAACTTTTACTTATGTCAAAGCGTTGCTTCAGGACAGTGTTATTCCTTATAATCAACAGTATTGATGATACTGTTTTGATTAACAATAATCAAAACTTTGGCACTTGCCCCAGTAGATAAGAATATGTAGTAATATTTGTCTTGGTGATGGTCCTTTTCGTTTTTGTGGACTCAATTTTTCAAATGTAAATTTTACTCTTCCTCCACCAGTGTCTTAGCATGATGCCTCAATGTGCTGTGTGTGTGATCTACTGTTCTGGAAGGCTATGCCAAAAGAGTTCAATGTCTGGAAGATCCAGCTAAGTCACAAAGGCATAAAGTACAATCCCCCAATGGATTAGATATCTGTCAAACTCAGTACTCACTTAATTAAGTTCAGTGAGACTCATTAAGTTTAGTCACTGGGAATGGTGGTCTTCCTCTGTAATCTCTGCTACCAGAGAGTATGAGTTTTGTGAATCTCTTGAGCTCAAGAATTCTGAAGTAGGTAGGTTAAGTCTATTGGGTGTCTGCATTAAATCTGGTACCAATATGGTAAGTTCACAGGAGGAGCACCAGGTTGCCTAAGGAAGAGTGAACTGGCCTGGTCAGAAACAGAGCAGGTTAAAGCTCTTCTTTTAGTCATAATAGAATTAGGTGCATGAGTAGTCCTTGGACATACAATCTGGGTGAGTTGAAATAGGGAATCCTAGTCTTTAAACAACAAAACAAAAACCCCCAAAACAAAATGCTCCAATATTGTTCACCAGTTAATGACATTTAATTTTGTTCATAACAACTCATGAAAATATCTACTAATATATGAAAAGGGTAGCTATCTGTATTCATGTAGGGAATATTCCACTAATGAAATGATTGCTCTGAAGTACTAAAGTAACATTTCTAGAACTAAGCACAAAAGGGAACGATTGATTCAGGCTTGGTATAAAGAAACACTTCCTAAAAATTCCTAAATCATAAGGAAATAGACTGGCCAAGGAGGGAGTGCCCCTCATCCTCTTACTGGAAGCCTTTAAAAAAAAAACTGAATGACAAATCATACATGTCATAAAAGAGTTTTTAGTTTAGGTACAGATTGTACTAGATGGGCTTCTGAGGTCTCTCCTAAGTCTAATTCCCCCAACAAGAGTCTTCCCCAATCAATCTCAAGTGCTTAATTTAGTACCTGGTCCTTATTAAATGCCAAATTAATGCTTTTTCATTCTTACATAGATGTTAAGAATTTTTGCGACATCTTTTGTTTTAGGTGTTACAATTAGAGAATGAAAGACATTTTGAGTGAAAAAGCATTTTATTTACCAGACAACATGTAAGTTCCTTAAAGGCAGTGATTGATTACTTCTTTTATCTATCCCAGTACCTAGCACCATGCCCAGCACATAATAAATGCTTATTTATTGACCAATGAAATAGTCGTCTAACACATCTCAATATAGTGAAATGTTTAAATAAAATATACCTACTTCATTTTTTCCCAAATAGATGGTATTCATCCCTTAATTTTTCATCTCCCAAATACTTAATCATATGGCTAGCTAACCCCAAGAAGTATGAGAAACGAGAAAGGACAGGAGTCAGCTCTGATCAGGTGTTCACTTCCCATTTTCCTTTCTATTTGCATTACACATCTACAACCATAGTAGAGGGGAGGAGAAAGGGAACAGGTATCTTGATCAGATACATATTCTGGACATCTTCCAAAATGAAATGGTCTCTGATCTCCAAGAGCTTACTTTATACTCTTTGAGGAAATGTATGCATATTAGTTTAAATTTGGAGAGTCAGACACTAAAAGTGGGGGGAATCAGGAAAGGCCTCATAAAGGAAGTAACCCTTGAGTTGACCTTTAAAAGAAACTCAGGATTCTGACAAGTGGAGATGAGGAGGGGGTGCACTCCAGTTATGGTGGATATCTTATGAAAGAGTACAGAGAGGAGAGATGGAATAGTGTGTGAAAGAACAATTAGAACAATAGGGAAAAACCATGAGAAAGAAGAAACAAACAACAAAAAAACACAAAAAGGGAAATTAGTATGCTTCAATCTGCATTCAGACTCCATAGTTCTTTCTATGGATGTGGACAGTGTTTTCCATCATGAGCCTTTTGGAATTGTCTTGGATCATTATCATCTACTCTTACCCCTATGACTAGGTTAGGAAACATACACCATCTAGTGCTCTTGCCTATACATGTACTACCTAATCAATGTTTACCCAGAAGTACGCCTTCCCTTTCTCTCATCTTTTTCTTGCTCAGTCCTACCCTACTAATGGCCCACTCCAACTATACCTACCCCTTTTATTGTGCTCTTTTTATTTCCCATTCCTCAATGATCAAATTCCTATTTATTCTATATTTCTGTGTCTCATATGCCTTCTATTTCCCCAATCCACTTAGATTTAGCTCCTACCTCTGGCCATCCCTTCTAGCCCTGACTGTACTTTTATCCACAACCCTCAACACATTGGTTCTGGAAGGGAATAGGAATTGTTTATTCTACCCACTGCCAATTCCAGTCTCTCTCCTGTTATCTTTCAGTCACCTCTCTTCTTCTGAAATTTACTCTATTAAACTTTTTCACCCTATACAGATTATAGTGGCTATTGTTTACTGTTTCCCTTTTTTGTTAAGGAGTTCAGCACCTGATCTCTCATCTTCTTTTAATTCTCAATTCCTGGCATTATGCTGGGGGTTTTCATCATTCATGCTGTTTTCTCAAACATCCTAACTTCCCAGTTCATCAGCCTCCTTAGTTTTCATGACCTCTATTTTTAGCCACATGCCAGGATGGTCAAACCCTTGATCTCATCATTATCCTTAACCATTCTATTTGCTTGATGAAAAATATTGACTTTCTTCTATGAGACCATATCCTCATATCTCCTCCTATTTTTCCCTCCCCTTTAAACTTACTCAGCCCTCATCATGACATACAATCTCTTTCTATTTCCTAGTGTTTCTCAGGTCATTACATCTTTTCCAACTTGACTTTTCCTCCCCAAACTCTACCTTATAGTTAACAAATTCAACCCCATACTGGCCTCTGCTCTTAAATTCCTCACCGTCTTGTCCTATCATTGGTCATGCCTTGCTAAACTCCCACCTCTTCCTCTTGGAACTAGATTACCCCCACCATGCATTTCCTCCTCCCTGTTACTGACATGCTACTGAATGGAATTGGAGGAAGTTACACAATTGTGCTGACTGGGTTCACTATAATTTTATTCTATATAATATCAACTGGGCCCTTGCTATAGCATGACCATCCTTTAATTTCTCCCTAATTTTATCCCTATATCATTTCACTTACAAGCTATCCTAAAACTTCTTTTCTCTTCTCAAGCCCTTCTTATCACTTCCTATCACTATCCTCCCAAGAGAGGGTCTAATCTCTTAGTTCACTGAGAAAATAGAAAATAGTCAATGTGATCTAATCCAACACCCCCCCCCCCATTCCAAATCCCTGGACATCTCCACCTTTTCTCTCTTCTGTCCCTTCAGTGTCTGATAATAAGGTTGTTCTTTTCCTTGTCAAAGCCAATTCCTTTCCATATATTCTTGATTCCATTCCCTCTTCTCCACTAAAAATTTCCCTTAATTACCTCCCTCTCTCCAATCTTTAAACTCATTCACTTTATCTACTTGTTCCTTCCCTATTGTCTTCAAACCTGTCCAAGGGTTCCCTACTCTAAAATATAAATAAATAAATACAACAGAACACCAAAACCCTTTGCTTGTTCCTAGCATATACATAAGCTATCCTTCTATTTCTTTTTTCTCTTTCTTAGTAAAACTACTAGAAAAAGCTATCTACCCTTGTTGATTCCCTTTCCTTTCTTCTTGTTCACTTAGGCATCTTGTTTTAATGTGACATAACTGAAATGGTTCTCTCCAAAATTATCAATGATCTCATAATTACCAAATCCAGTAGTCTTTTTCAATTCTCTTCCTTGTTGATGTCTTTGCTGAATCTGACACTATTGAATACCCTTATCTCCTGAATCCTTTCTCCTTTTTAGATTTTTCAGGACACTACTCCCTCCTAGTTCTCTTTGTACCTGACTGACCACTCCATCTCATTCTCCTCTGTCATATCATCATCTATATGTTAATTTCTAATAGTGAATTCTGTTCTGGGCCCTCAACTCTTCTCTTTCTAAACTCTCTTGGTGAACTCATTTGCACCCATAGGTTTAATTGTTACCTTTTCATAGTTTACTCATAGGTCTATGTGTCTGTCCTGATTTTTAATCCTCCTTCCTCAATTGTCTATTGGCTATTTTAAACTGGAAGCTCAGTCAAGTCAACAAGCATTTAAGAACCTGCTATATTCCAGGTACAGTGTAAGTGCTGAGGATACAAAGAAAAGCGAAAATAGTCCCTCTTCTCAAGGAGGGGACTTGTCACATTAAAATTTGTCTGAAACAAACATCTATTTTGTGGAAGATTTGGAGACTGCTGTTTGTGAAATGGGTCATGAGAGATGACTTGTCTCTGGTATTCCAATTTTAATAAATGTTCATTTGCATTGCTATGATATTGCATGATCAAATCTGACTAGTTCTGAGAGATTCAAATGAAAAACTGGGGACTCTTGAACAATGATTGAATGGATGATGAGCCCAAACACTCTCTCGGAACCTGCATGTGGCCAGAGGATTCTATAATTAAAAAGTACAAAAGTTCACATTTTGTAATTCATGTGGTTGAAAAAAATGGATTTGGAATGAACAGCCCTTCCCTCCTCTTTCCAATATTGAAGCATTTTAAAGGATGTCTGTGATGTCTGAAGTGCGGAAAGGACCTTAGCTAAAACACACATTTTCTATGGATTTTCTAGATATTTATAGGAAGTGGTTGAGTCTGACCTGAAGAATTTCATGTGGCTATGTTATAGTGTGTAGTTTATTCCTTCCCATCATCTAGGTCATACCAATTTTAGGGGCTCTGGAGCACTGCATGAATACAGTGGGACTTCAGAGGTTTTGTGTAGAGGAGAGAGACGTTCTCTCATGCTGTTCAAAGTCACAGAGGGATGCCATTTACAATAGCCTTCTTTTTCCATTACTAAGGTAGAGTTAGGTAGTCTGGTTAAGTTTCAGGAAAAAAAAACATTTCTTGAGTTAAAAAAAAACACTTCATTCTTCTTTTGATTTAGGACCAATGGTTTTGAAACTACAAAAATTCCTCATATTTTAGTCAAGGAGGTCTACACAACCTTGCATAATGTGTTAAACAAATCCCTATTCCAAGATAAATATAATCTCTTTATGATTCTTAAAATCCTTTGGTTGTTAAAAATTGATCATGGTGATTTAAATTAAATCAATATGCAGTTTATTCATTGAAATGACTTGAATAAGTAACATGTCAATTCTCAACTAATTAACAAGAATATTTCCTTTAAGAGGTAGTGCCTTCAGAAACAATTTTAAAACATTTCCTCTTTGAAAAGAGGGATATGCTTTGATAAACTGTATAAACACATTAACTATTATTAGACCTTAAAATAACATGCTTGACAGATAGCATATAGTTGTCTCAAGGGTTTTATTGCCGTCTTTGAAACTTATTAGCTGTGATTTCATTGCCAGTGGCAAAATTTTCAAATGTTCTTTAAATTAAAGCATTTGGCTATGGGTATGATAAGTCCTACAAGATGAAATGGGGGTGGGGTGGGGAGAGGTACATGATGATAGACACCTAACTACCTTCATCAAGGAGAGAGAGCATACTCCATCATCCTATGCTTCAGGTTTGTTTATCTCAGGGATTGCATATTCTAAACAATGTGGGAGTTGTGGTAATTTTAGAACCAGTGGAGATAATTTTACAAGTTAAAACACAACATTAAAAAAAGGAGTAAAGAAACCTAAAGCAGTGTACCTTACTTATACCAGATGCTGAGAGTGAGCCATCAGCTAAGTCAGACAATAAATTGTCTTTTCTAGATGTTGTCTCTGTTTTGCCAAGTCCTCAATTTATTTTTTTATTAAGGCTACTCCTGGCTTTGACTTGAAATTTTCCATCATTGCTCAAAACATTTAAAAAATTCTTTTTAATCTCTCTCTTCAACTAAATTCTCACAATCAAAATAAGAATTGCAACCTCCCCCCAACCCCATTTGTTCATGCATGAGTTCATTCATTACTTTATAGGTAAAAGGATTTCAAGGACTGAGTTCAAAATTGATATTCAAGGCTTTCCTTCCCATTTATTAATTTTATGGTATAAAATTTCAATCTCTATGGGATAACAATTTGTTTTTATTATATAACCATCTGACTTCCACTTAAGTACACTTTCTTTGAAATGGATTGTATAGGTATATTTATACTGATATGTATATGTTAACATTACATGTATCTATATCTAACTTTACACAAAGCCAACATAATACAAAGCATGCAAACAGCCAACATGATAGTAACTACAAATCACTGCAGAGATACGTATAACATGGCACCTTCAAATGATCAACTGATAACTAATTAGTTAAACTTGTCATATAACCCAAGGGAATAAATTGCCAGCCTCTTCAGAAGCTGAGAACTGCTGTTACAAACTGCTGCAACATATTTCAATGGAACTTATATGAATTTGCACTTGGTAGAAACATCTGCAAAGGGTGGCATAAGCATGTAGTATGCAGAGGGCCAGAAGCCAATTTAATTGCTGTCTGTGCTGTGAAAACTATTTTGAAAACAGTTTAATCCCTCCCTTCTAACACCCTCCCCAACTCCTTTACTTTTCATCCTCTCTTCCCCTCCCTTTTCTTCCCCTTCCTGTTCTGTCTGTGACCTTCCCACCCCCAAACATTTCTATGTTTAAGATCTGAAAATAGCACAGCAGCTTCATGGCTCCCTGGCCCCTCCACCTCTGACCCCAGTGTACTCACATTCTTTTTTTGTACCTGTGTGTTTGCAGTCTTAGAAATGCATCTTGATTTATTTTTCTGTTGAGTATAGATTGTATACACACTCAGGTTTTCTTTTGTATGTATTTGATCATGCGGTGAATTCTGCATTAAGTGCAAATGTATTATTCATATTTCAGACTATCTGTGTAAATTTTAAAGCTTTTGTTGACTTTCTCAACCCCTCCTCCACGCCATTGATTTACCCTGCATGCAGCATGAAGGACTCTATAGTCTCCCCTTGAACTAGATCCATCCCCCCAGCCCATCCCCATCTCTATTCAGATACTAGAAAAGATTTTTTTTAAACACTCACACACAAGTGCACCTCAACCCCTTTCCATAGGAAAGGTACAAACCAGAAAGAAAAGATACTTAGAAGGTTGAGGAATTTATGTTCAGGTCAGGCATTGGGCTGCTGGGTCCGACAGGTGGCTCCCAGGGAGCAGGGATTAGGGACTCACAGTGTATGGAGGAAACAGAATGAGGAGGACATTGGAAGATTAGCTGTTTATCTCCTGCCCTGTGGGGTCTTTACTGTTAATTAGTAGGATCATAAATTCTTAAAGCAAAAAAAAAAATTAGAGACTGTACAATCTAATCTTATTATTTAACACTTGAAAAAAGCTGAGGCCCATTGGTCTATCTACAACAAAGCGCTGCTATCAGGCGCAATCATATTCAGCCATAAGTACAAAAAGGCATTCTAAAACCTAGGGTAGTTATTTAGGAGTATGTCTGCTTAGCTTTCCTTAGTAATAGCAATTTTTTTTTCCCAGTAACACCTTATTTTAATTTAACCTACATTTCTACAGGGTGTTAGGTTTTATAAAGTACTTTCCTTTCTCCAACGATCCTGTAATATAGGTAGCATAGGGATTAGTCTATTTTATAAGTGATTAAGGAGAAGGAAGTGAGCCAGATTCAACTGTCAAGTGTCAATTGTCACAGTAATTTCAAGCTTGACCTCATATTTGACTCCTAGGATTAATGTTTTTAACACTATACTATGCAAGCTCTTTTCATGGGGTTAGATTAGTAATAATGTATCCTTTCTCAAACTTGGTTCCTCTTAGAATAAGACTTAGAAAAGGAGTCATGAAAATGGACCCAATAAGAAGTTTTCTATCACCTAAATTGAATTCAGCTCAACAAAAATGTGTTGAGGTTCATGCTGTATGATAGGTACTGTACTAGGTACTGGGGATGTTCCTCTCCTCAAAAAACTTAAATTCTACTGGGATGTGTGCTAGAGTTGACAAGTCCTTAGAGCTGATTGTTCAGTTTTCAGTGTGAGCATTTATACCTCAGAAATCAGCAAACATCGCAAATTAGTGCTTAATTTGTTTTTTTTTAAATTGTCTATAATTAAGAGATGACAGATTATTATATACTTATTATATTATTATATAGAGATATTACAGATTAAATTTAAAAGAATATCTCATAAATATTTTTTGTATCCCAAAAAACTGGTAGTTAAACATTTGCTAGCACACTCCTGAACACTCAAACCTTATTTGTAATTTTTAAAGAGGAACCATTTTATAGGACATAGACTATAGGAGGTTCCCTTTTGCCTTTAATGACCATGAAGTTTTGAAGGTCAGGTATGGAGACTATGTTAGGAAGAAAGTGTGCTGCCTCAACTAGAATGAGATGAAAGGAAGATGTACAGGACTTACCTTGATTCTTCAGCTCTCCCTTTTATGAGCAGCAGGGTTCTTTCATGGTCCTCTGGAGGCAGTATAGGAAGACTAGAGCATATAATAATTCTTAACCTTTTAAAATCTTAAAATGTTTATTGCTGGTTTTTGCTTTTAGATTACCTTCATTTCTGAATGTATCCCTGTCACTCACTCCTCTAACCATTCAGTCATATTGTATAACAAAAGATAAAAAGAGATTAAAAAAAAAGGTCAGAAAAAATAGTCAACATCAGTTGAGTTCAACAATATATACAGAGTTCCAAATCCCTATTTTCCTACTTTTATAAGGGCAGGGGGACGGTTTGGGGAATTTTCTCATTTCTTGTGCCATGGAAAGCTTAGTCATTATAATTACACAACATTCAGATCCGGTGACTTAATGAATAGAGTCAAGAACGTCTGAGTTTTAAAATGTCCACAAATTCTCCCTAGCTTTGTGCCCTGGGGAAATCACTTAACCTCTACTGTTTCAGTTTCCTCATCTATAATAATAACACTTGTGACTATTGTGAGGATAAAATGAGATAATATTTGTAAAGTACTTTACAAACCTTAATGTGTTATGCAAATGCTAATTATTATTAATATTATCATCAAATTCCCTCCTGTCTGAATAAATGCTTGTGCAACTATATCTTAAAGGTAGAGTTAAGAAGTATATTCTCAATTTATAGCTTTTGATGAATTGGCAGGTGTGTTTCAAATGAGAAATCCCCTTGTGTCTCTGTTCTGACAAATCTACAATAAATATCTTTCTTTCTCATTTTCTCAAATAATGCTGCTGTTTATTCAATAGGATTGAGTCAGCCTGAATTCCTATGATTTACTTGTTTCTGGATAGGAAAAGAAGGTCAGGTTGAGAGTATAGATATAGAGTATTGGAAACATATTGCCTACTGGTTCTCTCTATGTGCATGAGTAATAAAATACTGTTTTTTGCATATGACTATTACCTCTTGAGGCTACAGAGTGTTGTTCATGGTACATATTATAAAGGCTAGTTTGCATGTACCTGAGGGTGCTTTTGCATAAGACTTTCCTCATTGGTGGAAAATCCTATGCAAATGTTTCAGGCTTGAACTCAGGGTTATACCATTGGGGTAGGGGTGGGGAGCAAATCAGAAGCATCATCTTGTAGAACAAATTGGTAGTAAAATGTTACTACATTTTCCCCCCATGTAGAGTCTAAAATCAGAAATAATAAAATCCTACTAGGTCATCTGTTTCATAGGAATAACAAATTTGGTATAAAAAGCTAAATTTGTATTTTTCCTCCATTCTTCCAGGTATACACACACACATATACACACATGTATACCTATATACATGTATATACATATATATCACATATATATGCAGCTTGATGAAGATTTTCCTTGTTTTCTTCATGTTAATCACATGTTGTGTACACACATATGTATATGAATGTATACCACATATACAGGATGAACTTATATGTGTGTGTATATATATATAGTATGTATGTATATATATGTATATATATAATATACGTACATAATTTCCTTCTTAACAGACAATAAGTAATTGTGAGGAAAAAGCAACTTAGTATTTGTTAAAGTTGACCTTGACATGGTTTGTGCAGGCCTCCAAAGCAATTATTCTAGAAACTGAAATGGAAAACAACATCCCAAAGCCGACAGAGCTGCTTGAATTAGTGCAAATCACCAACCTTGCTCAGCAGCATTAGATGACAGTTTACTTTTAATGAGGGAAGACATGAGGTAATTAAATCTTGACATACAATTATGAAAAAAAAAATATCAGGTAACAAGATTGCTAGGCAATATGAAAGACGAAAAGACATTTTCTGCAAACTTGCCTGATGCTCCGTCATCTGAAACTATTCTTTATGAGTGCAGGGTGAAGGTCAAGGAGGTATCTCAACTCCATCAATCCTTTGGACAGTTACAAATGACCTTTCACTTTCCATAAGACATTCAATATTCTGAATTGGAGGGATACATTTTTCTGTGTTTAGAAAATGGCAAAATTGAAACCTTTCCTATGGCATGAGGTGCATTTGTGTTGGCTTCTCTGAACAATCCAGTCTGTTCATTCCTAAAGCCTGAGGAAGCTAATATCTCATTTGCATTCACTGTCTAATCTAAAGCATATTACATATTTTTATTATCTATCAAAATGATTCTACATTTTAGTTGACTTAAACTTAAGCTTTAAAAAAATGAAATTAACCTATTATTGAATATCATTCTGATGTTCAAAATAGGTGTGCTATATCCTTCCTATGTTATATGTTACTGGTTGATGATTGCTTGAAGAAAAACTAATTAAAACTCAGGATGTTGGCAAGGTTTATGTTTCTATTTTTTGCTTTTATCCTTTCAAGTCCATTAAAAAATTCTGTTTTAGTTGCGTGGAATAAACACACACACACATACACTTTCTTAAGTAATGGTATGTAGTAGAAAATGTTAGAAGTTCAGAAACAGTATTTACTTGCTATGCTGAACTAACTGTTGCTTTTCATCTTTTTCTTTCTCATAAATATTATGGAGTCCTGGAGTTTTGTATATTAGGTGATTAATATGATGATGAATGAATATATGAAGACAATTCAGGACTCCCATAAGACTTTTGAAACAACTTCACTCTAATAGGCTGTTAGGGATTAGGATGGGACTGATTTGGTTGATGTAGAGAAATTCCAGATGAGAAAACTCTTTCTGCCAACTTACCAGTTTCTTTCTACCAACTTCTACCAAGTTACCAGGCTAGCAATTTCTTTGCAACTTATAATCCTGGAGAGTTGCCTAGGACAAGAAAAATTTATGTGATTTTTCCAGCATCACACAGCCTTGTATAATGCATAGAGAGTTGGCCTCAGAGCCAGGAAGATGGTTGTTCTAATGTCCAAACTTTTAAATAAAAAAAAAATGAATTCTGTACTTATCCAGTATAAATAAATTTCAACTTGGGGCAAAATGTTTACATTTTGACATCAGAATAACAAAGCAACTTTTATTTTGGCTATTATTTGATGGACAATCAATGGTGTTCTCAGTCATGGACTATATTCTCCTCACTGCTGGTTCACCAACTGAATAATTTATAGTGATTCTGGGGCCCTTCATCGACTATTTCTTAGCAAGAAAAGTTATTTTTTATTATCACTTATTCTTATAAAAGAATAAGCTAGCCATGCCATTTTATCTTTCTGTCCTTATAATATTGAATGTTTATTTTTGAGGAGCTAAGAAGTGAACACTCACTGTGCTAGTCCTTGCTCCACAAAGTGGATGCATTGTGAACCATTGACAGGCACCAGTTCAGATTGGATGAAAAAAAAAGAGCTCTTTTTGTATCTTTCAAGTTCTTTCATTACACAGAGATATACTAAAAATATGTTCTTTACCATGAATGTAACTTTTATATCAATAAATATATACTGTAAAACCTTTCTTCTGAATGCCCTATTCCTCTAATAAATTGTTCTAATTAGTTGAATCATTTTTGATGGAATGCTTATAGTTACATATATTTAAAATATTCACATATACTCCATATATGTATTACACACATATTATTCTAAAACTGCTTTACTAAAATGATTTGAAATTAGAAAAAAAAGATATGTGCTCTGTCCCAAGAGTCAGATAAACAGCTAACTACAGTTTGAAGGTATAGAAGGAGTCCATGTTAGTAAGAATAAGTTTAGTAGTATGAATATATAGAAAGTGAGGAGGAGTTTCCATAAAAGTAAAGGTTTTGAAGAGGTGACAGATAATAAATTTGTTATTTAGGAAGAGAAATAATCTTTTATAGATCCCAGAGGTTGATTTTGTCTCTTGCTAATGAATTGAAGCATTTACCCTTGTAGGTGCAGAGTAGATGTGTAGTGGAGAAGGAGGTTAGACTAATAACCATTATCTACTCATTTTATATGTCAGAAAAGACATATAGAAGAGAGGCTAAAATCTTGCTTTAGATTTCTTATATCTCAAGGGAAATGAAAAGTAGACAAAAGAAGAGGAAAAAAGCCAAATAACAGGGACACACACACACATAGACACACATAGAACCACCAGATTCTCTATCCTCCCCAAAGACACCTGGAAAGAGACATGCATTGTAGAGATAAAAGGCCTTCAAAACAATGTCCTAAAGCATTGTTCTTGTATGTAAAACTAGTCTATTTCTTCAGTTCAGTATGCAATCAGTTTGAAGTGGAAAGAAACATGACTGAATAGACTTGCAGCCTAACATTTTATTGGACAACTTGCACATTTTCAAGACAACTGCAATACTTTGTGTAATTGCAAATTTAATTATGTGTAGTATTTTTTAAATAAAAAAATATGTTTTCCTTTAAAAATAAGTGCTGGCCTTAGAGTCAGGAAGACCTGAGTTCAAATACTGTGCCTTATGCTTTGTTGGATATGTGGTCCTAGATGAGCCACATAACTTCTGTAATGCTGAGTTTACTCATCTGTAAAATGGAGATAATAAAACTATTAGTATCTAACTATGGAGTTGCAGTGAAGATGAAAGGAACTAATGAATGCCAATCACTGGGCAAAATGTAAAGCACTACAAAAAGGTAATTATCATCATCATTATTATCATCATCATCATCACTATCTTCTCATTCCCATCTTTTTGACAGTGTTCAGATAGAAACATTTGTGGGATAAATCATGATCCTGCTGTTATTATTTTTAAATTTAATATTCTATACACTATTGCACAGGTGGATAAGATAATTACTTTTTGTTATTGAATAAAAGTACTAGAATGTAAGTTCAACTTCTATAAGCTCACTGAAAATATTTGTAGGACAACTATAGAGGCAGAGAGGAAAAAAGAGATGTCTATATGGGATATCCTATAAGAATACATCCTTATATACATGTATATATATAATACATGTGTGTATACACATATATACATATACACACATATATAGGACATATGTGTGTAAGTATACACAACACATATAGAATGAATCATATGAAAATGAGATCTAAGAGGAAGATAGAAGATAAACAAATAACAACATCCCGTTATCCCATTTACAAATAATTCCCACCATAAATTTGTGTCTGTCTTTCTATTTCCCTCCCTCTCCCTTTCTCTGTTTCTTTTTATTATATTCCATTTCCACATGATTCTAATTTCTCTTACATGTGTCAATATTTTAAATACTTTCCATTTCATGTACCTTAGAAGTTATGAATATTTGTTATTGAACCATTTATTAAAATGTTGTTCTTAGGTTTTTATGGATCAGTGTTAAGTTGGGACAACAGTTTGGTTTGTCATGATATTCCAATTGCAGTGCAACTTATTTGCTGAATTTTCAAATATATTTGGAGTTCTGCTTTTGTAGTATATATATTAATGTATATATGTAGTCTTTCAGTTTGTGAAAATAGGAAGCTCCTAATTCTCTTTTGCTAGGTATTAGGTAGTTGCTGTTTTTTTTTTTCAGCCTGCAGTTATTTGCTGCATAGTTTATGTAATTTCTTTGGATAATCTTTAGTAATCAATAAATTCAGGTTCCTTTACAATAACACTTGCATAATTTTTGGTGGTGATGACCTGATTCTGAGTTGTCATCATAAAGTATGTCATTTCTATAGACAAATCTGAGAGAGCTATTTGTTCACCACTTCTTTGTTAACATATTATTGGTTGACTTCATGTGGATGTTGCCCTTTGAATGCTTTTAAAAAAATCACTCCTTGATCTTAGCTCTTTCATAGGCTCCATCTGGATGTCAGCTGCTTTTGGTTACATTCAACACATGCAATGACCTGTACCTATGTCAGTCCTTGCTGTTGTTCAGTAAAGTGATGGAAGCTTGTTCCAAAAGTGTCTCTTCAAGTTTTAAACCTATTTCTCATGTGCTCTGAGAGTATCTACCAGTCATCTTCCTTTGTTTTGGCAAGGATATAGTTATGTTTTAATAGGTGGCTTAAGGTGATACTTTTTTGTATTTTGTAAATATCTTAAATATTTTTAGGAATCTTTTCCCCAAATCTCTTATGGTTAAGTTTATAGTTCAGAAAGAATACATTAAAGATTCATGTGCATTTATTTAAATGGGTTCTTCCTATTGAACTTGGACTTTTGGATTCCACTATGTCTCAATACGCACAGTCATAGCTTTCTCCTTCACGGTCTATATTCAACGTATGTTGCTTACAGGGGCCAAAGGCATTTTTAAATATTGTTTTTGTCTATTGGTACAGTCTGATATCTTGACTCTCAGTCAGCTCCTTAAGGCTCTCTCTTTCTTTGTTATGTATTCAGAATTTTAAATTTATCAAATGTTTTATCATTGGTATAAGATTCCATTTTATGAAGAAGCTTTTTAATGCATCTTTCATTAGAGCTGTATCCTTTAATGTCATCCATGACCATGAAGTGATTAATAAAATATTTTCTTACAACTGCTTCTTTAACTTTAAAGACATTATCATCTTTGTTGCTGATGCTAGGCCTTAATAGCTTAAAACTTCATTAAGAATTTTGGAAAACCCTGTACACATATTTTGTTTAAATATATACACATATGTCTACATCTTGTCAGGAATCTTTGACTTTATTGATATAGGGAATTTGGGTAAGGAAACTACCTCTACCAAGCCACTGTGTGTGATCTTTGAACAAAGCACTTCAACCTCTCTTGATCTCACTTTCTTAGTCTTCAAAAGTATTGGGACAAGGGAGGTGTAAATTAGATAATTCTTCCAGGCTAACATTCCATCTACCTAACTATAGGCTCTTGAGAAGGGGCTACTCAGATTCAAGAAAACCTTTCTTCAGTCTGTCATTAATCATAGATTTACATACAACAAACAATAGTCCATTGAGCCAGATACTAGGTAAAGTTTCGGGGGGGAAGATTTCCAAGGAGCTGGAAGACACTTTCTTCTTTTAGAGAGTACACTATACATCTAGGGAGATGAAAACAGGAAAATAAAACTACTTGAGAAAAGAAAAAGTCAACAGGAAGCACTGTGAAGTCTTACTTTTACTCATATGTGTTACATGGATGAAGAATCTAAGAACCTTTAAAGTAGAGTGAGAACCAAGGTAAGAGAGGCACGATTTGTCCTTGACCCTATGCTAATCAACATGTTTAATAAGTGACTTGAATGAAATGATAAATGCATGTTTGTCAAATTTCAGATTACACAAGGCTGAGAAGGTTAAGTAGCACTTCAGATGACAAGAGTCAGGATCCCAAAGATCCAGGCTACAGCAACGGAAGCTTATCTTTAAGTTTCTTCAGTGTTTTCTTATTTAACATTTATGAATTAAGTCTGAATACCAGCACTCTATCCACTGAATATCTAAATATTTCCTTGGTTGCTTCAAACTACCTTATTTCCCTTTGTTTCTTTAGATCTCCAACATTTCTCTCTTCTTGCACCTAGCAACTTAAAAAAAGAAAGAAAGAAAGAGAAAGTGTAACTCTTTCATCTAATCTTCACTATCCAAAAGCATCTGCTGAGCAATTTGTTTCAATTTAATAGAGATAAATATAATGTTCTACACTTAGGTTCAAAGCATCAAAGAAGAGATCACATTTTTGTTTACAAACTGTCTTTGTATTTTTCTGAAATGTCCAAGTTTGCTAGTAGTAAGTTCACTAATGAATGAATGAATTTCATTCCAAAAATGAAAATAACTAAAAAGGACAGTCAATTGTGCAATTATAAGAGAAGACTAGTCAATGATTCACGTGAAAAAAGATCTGAGGGTCATAATAAACTGTTAGCTTTGTCAAGATAAGGCCTGACAATCAGAAGCTTGGACTAAATTTATACAAGTACCTTGTCTAGAAAAAGGCAAGTTTTTTGCACTTCTCTGTTTTACCATGAAACCATCAGAATAAATCTGGAATATGATATGGTGTTGAATATGATATGTCAAAGCAACATATTTTTGGAAGGATATTCACTTCATGAACCCATCCGGAGTAAAGTAACCAAGAGGATGAAGTCTTTGGTGAGTGTTACATGAGGATCAGCTGAAGGAACTCAAGATGTTGAGCCTGGAGAAAAGAAGGCAGGAAAACATGGCCTTTGAGTATCTTCCAACAAAGTATGGGCTAGGACATGAAAGAAAACTCAGGTTCATTCTGACTAGGCAGAACTGAGATGAAAGCGTGGAAATTTCAGAGGCATAGAGCCTCAATAGAAATAGAGTACTGGATTTGCAGTGGGGATCTTTCTTTCTCTATGCCCCTTAAAGCTAGTGCCTTCCTTTGGATGAGTATCTCAAAGTTATCCTGCATATAGCGTATATGTAGTTTGCACATTGTCTCCCCCCGTTAGATGGTGAACTCTTTGAGAGGAGGGTCTGTCTTTTGACTTTGTTTGTATCCACACCTCTCAGCATAGAGTCTGACTTATGATAGGTGATGAATAAAGACTTGCTGACTAACTTTTTGAGTACAGGTTTTTCTACTTGTGTTACCTTGAGCAAGATACTTGATTTCTCTGGGCCTCAGTTTACTCATGGTACTGTTTTATTTTTGCCTTTGTGTTTTCAGTGCCTAGCACAATGCTTTGTGCATAGGGACTTACTGAATATTCATGATTGATTCTTCAGTAAATGAAGGGGTTAAAAACAATGACTTCTGAGGTTTCATGTAGCCCTAAATCTGTGATATAATATTACTAAATCACCGCTGTGTTCTGCAATAACTTTAAATCTGTTACCCCATGACCTAAGCAAAATTTTCCTAGCAGACCTAACAGTAGAGTGGATTGTCTTAAAATAGTGGGTTCACCATCACTGGGAGTATTTGATTAAAAAAAAAACAACTAAATGATATTTGAGGGGATATTATAAAGTAGATTGTTATTCAGGTATTGGTTAATCTCGGTGGCCTCTGCAATTCTGCATTTCTACAATCATAAAAGAAAGTATGTACTGTATATAATGATATCAAGGTAGTATATGGAACAAATTAAATAGACAAGCTGTGTCCTATCTTCTAGGATGGATATACAACCAAAGAAAACACCAAGGGGGCATATACTAACATACAAAGCAGGCAGTTTAATGTAGACTGAGAAAGAAGAGAGTACTCATTTTGAGACACAGTGGAACAGTTATACAACTGACGTTGGTAGGGTGACAACTAAGGAATGCTTGCTGGAGTAAGTGGAACGTTAGAAAGTGTTTGAGTGAAGGGTGAGTAAGGGCTTAATGAGAGGAATGGGAAGAGCCATGCAGTATGCATTTATGTATTTCTTATCTACTTACATCTATGTTTATATGATCTATTTTACAGTTCTCTAGAAGGACTTAATGACCCTTTAAAATGCTTAGAAGAGTGATTTTTAAGAAATTGATCAGCAGATACTTCTGGATGGTGAAGATTAGATAAAAGAGTTACACTTTTTCTTTCTTTCTTGTTATTTTTTGAAGTTGCTAGGTACAAACATAGAGAAAAGGTGGAGATCTGAAGAAATCAAGGGAAGTAAAGTAGTTTGAGGCAACCAAGAGAAGGGTTTTGATATTTTGACCTAATTCATAAATGCAATATAAGAAAATACTGAAGAAACTTAAGGATACAGCTTCCATGTTTGTAACAATAGACAGGAGGTGACGAATGGAGGAAAGAAATAAGTATTTATATAGTGCCTACTGTGTGGCAGGCACTGTACTAAGATCTTTTTATAAATATTATTTTATTTAATCTTCAAAACAACTCTGTGAGATCAGTGCTATTATTATCCCCATTTTATAGTTGAGCAAACTGAGAGAAGCAGAGGCTAAATGATTTTCCCAGGGTCTCACAGTTAGTAAGTATCTGAGACCAGATTTGAATTCAGGTTTTCCTGCTTCTGGACCCACTACTCTATCCACTGAGCTACTAGCTGCCTCAGCAGGACAAAATATTGGCAGTTATATTAAGGATCTTTTAGTAAGAGGAATTTCTAAAAAGAGGAGAAAGGGACTGGCTTTATGATTTCATTGGTACAGAGAACTCTTGGGTAAGGAAATTCCTTTTGCCAGAATAGATTGGTGGCTTCTCTGCAGCTCAGAATTTTTGAGAGTTGCCTAGAACACTAAGAGTGATATGTCCAGAGTCATGATCAGTTTATGTTATAGAGGCAGGACTAGAACCTAGCAATTCCTGACTTCAAGGCCAGTTCTCTCTCCACTGTGTTATAAATGTCTTCCGGAAGAAAGAGGCCTAAATGTATCATGAGTGCTTGGACCAAGGCTGATAGTAGACAAGAAAACTTTAAGATGAAGAAAGGCATAGAAGTCTTGGACAAAGTGCCATAGAGAGTACAAAGAAAAGTTTAAAAGTATATAAGCTCCTTACTTGGGAAGGCAATAATATGTCTGTACTACTTGTTAAGATGGAAAGGCTAAGAATTAGAAAGTTTGATTGGGTGTTTGTTAGGTCATAGATTTAGGACTGAAAGTTATTTCAGAGGCCATCTAATGGAACCCCCTAATTTTCCAGATGAGAAAACTAAGACATAGGAGTTAAGCAATTTAGCCAAAGTTACATAGGATGTCAGAGGTTGGATACGAACTCAGGTCCTCTGACTATCATGTCAGTGCTCTTTGTACTATACTATGTTGAAGGCAATAGTAGTAATAATGTGTGATATTCACATAGTGTTTTATGGTTTATAAAACAGTCTTCCTCATATTTAACTGAGTTGGCAATGGGGCCATCTAATTAAAAATATCATATAGACAAAATGCTATAATAAATGAGAAAGTACAATACAGAAGTGAACAGACTAGTGTGTGCCTCATCTATGACCAGAAAATAAATGCTAGGGAAGGTTTAGGTGGTAGATAGAGAATGAAGTTTATAGATTAGAGTATGACAGGGCTGGAAATGTTAATCATTGCCTTAGCAAAATAGTCCTAGGAGTCTTTTAGGAAGACGTCATGATATTACAAATTCCTATGAAGACATCCAACAATTTTTATTCAACAGCTTTGTGCAGTTGAATCATTTCACTCTAAAAGGTATTATACCATAGCTTACATTAGGAATTGTGAGCCAGCTAAGGGGGTTCCCCCTTGGTTTTCTACTTAAAAGTAAAAAAGCAGACTTAGAGAGCTACTATACTGAAGCTTGGATCCCATGTTCTTTAGTTACTCCATAGGGAAAAATGATTGCAGAAATTCAAGGAACAGAATGTCAGCTGACAGAGCAAATAAAATATAAGTCCCAGGATATTACAAAGAAGAGAAGAAAAAAGAAAATTAGATCTGGAGCTAGCTGTTGTCATGGAAAAATGCATCAAACGTCCACAAAATTGGAAACAACTAAAATCTTAGATGCTCAAATTTTTATATTTTTGAAATTTTCTTGTTTTCAATTTGAGAGATTATTTTTTCCCTGCAAACTCTTCTTTAAAGAAGTTTTTTTAACTTTTTAATGTAAAACATACTACACATACACTAAGTTGTATTATGAGTTATAAATGATAACTCTAAATGATGAGAATCCTAAGTATACTCAAGTGGGGGCATTTTCACCAAATTATATTGAATAGCAGTTTCCCCAATAGCTAAGGGGACAGTAACAGAGAAATACAAGTATGATGAATATCATATGTGAAAAATCAAAAGTCTGGCACTGAGTTGAAATAGAACAACGCAGAACCATTAAAAGTATTTCCCTAGTTTGGGAAGAAAAAATTTCCACTTAATGGATTTTTGAAAGCATTTTTTTTCCTTTACCATCTGTGGAAAAGGGATGTGAGTATAAGATGTTAAATTTTTTAGAATTTAGAAGGATATTTGTGATATTCTAGTCTAACTTTTCACTCAGGGCAAGATACTTCCAGATGTCATCCAAACTCAGCTAAAATCGCTCCAGTAAGAAAACCTATGGCCTTCTATAGCACAGTTCCTAGAATATAGAAGTCATTTAACAAATATTTGTTAATGGATATAGCAGCTTATTTCACAATTTGAAAGGAAGTTCTTACTTATATTAAAACAAAAGCTGATACTTTTTTTAGTTCAATCCAGTTTGGTATGAGATGATTCCTACAACCTTATCACCAACCTTGTCCTATCTTCTCACTCCAGACTTACATTTCCAGAGAGGACAGATGTTCTATGGGCACTTCAAATTCATTGGGTCCCAAAATGAGCTCATTATCTTTTCCTTTGACTCCACTATTTATATCAGAAGAACTATCATTCATTCACTGTTTCATGTTGGAAAGTATGGTGTCATTTCTCATTTCACTTCCTTTAGCTTTTATATATGGTATTTATTAAGTCCTATTATTTCTCACTCTTCAGTAAGTTTCTTATCACTTTTCCTTTTTCCTCTATGATCATTCTAATACAAATTCTTACTCCTATACTATAGTCTCAATATATCTTTATACCTGTAGTTACCTTCCCCTTCAATCCATCCTTCTTGATGCAGATATATTAATCTAACTTGTGTATAAATCTAATCTTTCTATTTCACTGCTCAAAATCCTTTTATCTACTGATTTAAGCTCAAACTTCAAAGTCATGCTATACACTAATGCTCTATCATATTATTTCCATCCAGTTATTGATCCAGTCATTCAACATGAATTTATTAAGTACCTACTATGTGTCAGGTGCTATACTAGGTTCTGGAGGATAGAAAGACAAAAATGAAAAGAGTGCATGCTCTCAAATGGTTTTCATTCTTTTAAGTGAAAACTACATGAACACAAGTATGCAAATACAAAATACAAATAAGATAAACACAAATTTCCATCAGAATGGACAAATAGGGGTGGGGATCAGGATAGTCTTTATTCAAGAGGTGACAATTGAGCTAAGTTTTGAAAAAGGTAAAGATTTTAAGAGCAGAGATGAAGAGGGAATGGATTTCAGGCATGGGGGACAGCCTGTACAATGACCCAGAGATTGGAGGTGAATTGGAATTTCATGTACAAAGGATAGCAAGTAGTTCAAGTGGGCTGGAATGTAAAATAGATGAAGGGGAGAAATGAATATTTTGTGATGTAGTCAATCTGGAGTAACAAGCATCCTCTGAAAGTACCTAATACTGGCCAGTTTCTGTGCATTGTTTTCCTCCTTTTAGATTTAGTTTATATTTTATATTTTCTTTTTTCATTGTGGACCTAATAATTATCAACAAAGATTTACATTCCAGTATACAAAGTAGAACACAAAAAATAATTGTTTTTTCCCAAAGTATATGTTAAATTGAAAAAGATAGTAACAAAATTGAAAATTTTCCCCTTCTAAACTTTTTATTTTTTTCCTGTGTATTTACATGTTTTATTGATGCTATTTTCTTTATTTTTGTCTCTATCACTCTCCATTAACCTCTCCTCCCTCCCAGTAGAATTTTTCATTTGAAACAAATAAGCACATTCAAGCAAAATAAATAAACATTTTGGCTATGTCTGAAAATGAATGTTTCCTTTTGCACCACTAGTCCATCACTTGCCTAGAGGTGAGAAGCATATTTTATCATTAGTCCCTTGAATTTATGATTCATTACTGATCAGACAGCAGAGGAGAAAGGAACCACCCAGGATTTTCTGTGTCCATATAAAGGGCTAGTCCCTTCGGTGTTGAGCCATATCATTTCCCTGGAAATTGTCCAGGGATCTCTGAGCTTGCTTTAAGGAATGAAAATCCCACAAAAGGATTGACATATGGCAGGGAGGGTCTAGTTGAGGTGAGGGAGTATATATTGATAATGATCTCATAGAGCAGTTTCATGATTTCTTCCAATATTATCTGATTTGGAGTTATAAGACTTGCATATAAATCCTGGCTCTGCCACAATTGCTGCCTCTGTGACCTTCAGCAAGATACTTCTCTCCATGCTTCAGTTTCTTTATTTACACAATGAAGAGGAAGATATTGATGATTTCTCAGTTCCCTTCCAGCTTTTAATCTCTGATATTAGGATGGTAGATGGCAAGAGTTATGAATGGTGAGGGTATAGGAGGCCTGGACAATCAGGATGTCAAGAATCTAGTCAGTCATAAACATTTTTTAAGCACTTACTATGTGCCAGGCACTGTGTTAAACACTGGGAATACAAAAAGAGGCAAAAGATAGTCCTTCAAGGAGCTTTTAATCTAATGGAGGAGACAGTAAGGGTAGATGAAAGTGCATAACTAGGTCAACCATCATGTTAAGAGAAAGGAGTAACATTAGAACATAGGTTCCCAAACTTATTTGGCCTACAGCCCCCTTTAAAAAAATTACTCAGTATCCCCCTGGCAATCAACTCTCTTTAGAGCTTTAACTTTTTTTTTTTTAGAAATTTGTATCATTTCAAAAAAGATATAAAACATTTTTTAAAAAAGACATCTTAAATTTAATAATTTATTATAAATTTGTGGGTTTTTTCCTGCATTGAAATTTTGGTGATGGAATATTGTGTCATGTAACCATATAATATCACATTGTAAACAAGTCATTACATGCACATATTCTTGCCAAAGCATGCTGGACTTCCCAACAATGTGCGACATGCTCTCCTACCAATAGTTGCTTGTTAAGACCTGTTGGTGGACTTGACCACTGATTGGTTATAACTTGCATTTTGTGTGTTTATTTTGAATATAATATAATAACTACGACTTTAACTCTGTTACGTAAAAGATGAAACATATGTGAATGGTTTTTCAAAATTTTCTCCTCTTCTCTTTTTTCCTTATGCTTCCATTGCCTCCTTATTTTTATTCAATGGCCCTCAATTGCACCTGGGGCTACTACTGCCCCCTGGATCATTCCAGCACCCCCTATGGGGTGGTATCACCCACTTTGGGAACCTATGCATTAGAAGAAGGGTAATAGACTTGCCAAAGAGGGAGACATCAACATATTCCTTATATCATTCATACTTTGCCTCAAGTCTGGACTTTTGGAACAGCAAAGAACAAATCTGGCTCTTCTTTTATATAATAGCTCTTAAAATATTAAAATAAAATTATCATCTGACCCTTGAATCTTCTCTTATCTAGGGTAAATATATAATTTCCTCTGATCACCATTTCTCATGAGGTATGTTTATCAGATTCC
The DNA here is from genome assembly GCF_900497805.2 of Vombatus ursinus. Lineage (NCBI taxonomy): Eukaryota > Metazoa > Chordata > Mammalia > Diprotodontia > Vombatidae > Vombatus > Vombatus ursinus. The sequence continues at coordinate 100,444,242 of NW_020954590.1, forward strand.
TCATCACTCTAATCACCCTCTTTAGAACATAAGGCAGTTGATGGTGCCAAGAACTGGGTATGATACTCTGAAGATGATCCAATATATTCAAAATACTATGAATTTATTGCTGCATGTTATATTTGCATTAGCTTTCTTTTTTTCCTGCAGCCCATCAATAATCAGTGATATTAAACTTGTAATCAATTAAAACCCTTTGCTCTAGCTGTGGAGTGATAGAGTTCTGGTGCACTCGTTTCCTAATTACAAGTTAAGTTAATTTGCTTATGTTGCAATGTCTATGAGCCTCATTTTCTTCATTTTTAAAAAAATAGGGATCATGAAACTGGTGTTATCTACCTCAAATGAGATGTTCAAAGTAAAAGACTATTCTTATTTCATGATTCGCTGCCAAGTCTGGGTCTATCTGTCCATGTTTTACTTCTGCAATATGTTTTTTGAACTTAAATACATGATAATGAGTTTAGTCCTTCTGCAATTGCCCTTTACAAGCATCAAGAGCCCATTGTTTTCCTTTTCATTTCCCTGACTTCTTTAGGTAGCATAGATAAGCAAAAAGGTGGGAGTGAATTTCTTAAAGAATATAACATAATGGCAATTTCTAGGGTCATTTTAGTGTCATACTACAAAGAAACATTTTGAGATAGTTACCCACAGAATGCACTAGTAAGGAAATGTTACCAGTAAGGAAATTAATAAATCCAGTAAGATAAGAGAGATGGCACTTGACCTTTAAACCTTTAGTGAACAGCCTGCCATCTCAGACCCTAGGTTTTATCTGGTGATTGACCAGAAAGAGATTCTGTTGAAAATCAAAGGTATGCCCATTAATTGGGCAATGGCTAAACAAGCTGTGCATATTATTGTAATGGAATATTATTGTGGTGTAAGAAATGATAAACATGATGATTTCAGAAAAACTTGGAAAGGCTTACATGAATTGATACATAGAGATGTGAACAGAACCAGAAGAATGCTGTACATAGTAAAAGCAATATTGTTTGATGAAGAACTGTGAACAATTTAGCTATCCTCAGCAATATGATGATTGGCACAAGAAGTGCCAATAGGACTAATGATGAAGCATACTATCTGCCTCCGGAGAAAGAACTGATATTGTTTGTATACAGACTGAAAGATCACTTCTATCACTTTTTTCCTTTTGTTTGAGTCCTCTTATATAAAATGACTAATATGGAAATGTTTTACATGATTGCATATGTATAACCTATATCTGATTGCTTACTGTCTAAGGGAGGGGGGAGGAGAGGGAGGGAGAGGAAGGAAGGAAAGAACGATAGAGTTTGAAACTCAAAACTTTAAACAAAAATCTTAAAAATTTAAAAAAGAAAGATTCTGTACTTATAAAAGTCTGCTTTATTCAGAGGTTCTTAACCTTTTCTTTGTCATAGACCTCTTTGACATTCTGTTGAATCCTATGGATGTCTCGGGAATTATTTTTTTAAATACATAAATAAAATATATAGGGTTACAAAGGGAACCAATTATATTGAAATTTAATTGAAATACTTTTTCATTATCCAGGATCACAGACCCTCAGAATTCTATTCCCAGGGACCTTGGTTTAAATTGGAGATCTCTATAGAACAGTTTGTAAAGGAGTCAAGATAGAATATTTTTTCCTTCTACATAGTGAGATGAGGTGGTAGATGAGTGCACTGGGCCTAGTTCCATTACCATCCTTTGACCTTTGAGTCTAAGAATACTTGATAGTACTCTCTACAAATTGCCTCTGAGAGAATCTGTTACTGTGGAAAAAGTAAGGGACAGAATTGAGAAGACAGGATGGGGAATTGAGATCATAGATCATTTAATCATAGATTTAGTGATTTCAGATCTCACTAGGAACCAGCAGGTTGCCCATTTCTTAGGAGTTTAAAATCCTTTCAGGTCACAGTCAGAAAAGGGATTAGAATCTTAATAGGATGGGGACTATCATGTGTAAGAGAGATTATTCTAGTTCTGCTGTGCCCCAGAGGGCAAAATAGCAATAGATAGAATGTGCAACAAAAGAGTAATCTTTACATCAGGAAAAAATTATTACCAATTAGAGCTATTTAAAATAGAATGAATTGTCTCAGAAGGTAATGACTTTTCTCCCACTGAAGGTCTTCATGCAGAGGCTGGGTGGTCACTTTTCAGCTATGTTATATTATATATTCCTTTCACCTATGGGTTGGCCTAGATAACCAATAAGGTTTTTTCCATTTCTAAAATTCTGTGATTCTGTTGGTTGGTGAGTTGGGTAACAAAAAAAAAAAAAAGATTAGTAGGAAGTACTGGCCATGTAGTATGCACACTGTCTGCCCTCATAGGAAGGGAGGATGTGAATGAAATTCAGTTTTCATGACTTAGTTAGAAATGAAAGTTGAGACATTTTGATGGAGAAGAAAAAAGTGGTCAGGTCTTCAGTAAGCCCACACAATCATCTGTGTGCCTGATTTACTAAAGAGATGGAGATATATTAAATAACCTAGAGGCATATTAGTCTCCTTTAACTTGGCATAACTAAAATTTCCCTGGGAAAAGAGAAGCAAATGTCAGGTAGAAGTAGCAGGTCCCAGGGGAAGTGATGCTTAATTTATCCATCAACAAGCATTTATTAAACATCTATAATGTACTAGGCACTGGGAATACATATGTGACAAACGAAATAATCCCACATCCAAGAGTTTATATTCTAATCAGGTAAAGATTCAAGCTAAGGAATTTCTATATCAAGTTGGGAGCTACAAGAATTTGAGGTTGCTGGACAATAGGGGAAGTAAAGGAGAAGTTTCTGGTTAAAAATATGCTTTGAGAATCAGAATTGAGGAACAACAAACTTAGGCTTTATCCTTTAAAGATATTGTGGGTGGTATAGGAGTGGGAAAAGGATCAAATCTCTTAGTGAACCCAATTTTTCTAAAGATGAAAGAAATTCAAATTCAAGTTTTCATTGTAAGTTTGACATAACTACACAGGTACTTGAGGAAGGTGGGGCTAATAATAGGGATATGTGGTTTGACTCCCTATCAACCCCAAGTTACTTCCCTACTTGGGACAGAAACTACAACCCAAGATGGCTTTAAAAGCTTGGAGTACTTGTTGAGGCCCTAGGGAAAGTGAGGTTCACCTGACTATAAAGTATTCTTGACTGTTTCCGGGATCAGGTAAGAGGATTTGAGTACACTTTGTAGTGTGTAATAAACTTGACAAAACAACTTTTGTGTCTTGTTGGCTTGGTGTTTTCAGAAGAATTGAGGACACCTAAACAAAAGCTAGAAACAAGTCAAATCCTGGGATGAGTTCAGGGAAATCCTTGGCTGGGGGCAGTATGACTCATATAGATTATCAATCATTGAGAATCCCCAAAGACTGAACTCTGTCCAATTGTCAAGAAAAGAGCAATCAACACCTAGGTGACATTTTTTGTGGTGTAAACATTTGTTGTAATTCTTTAATTTTAAATCATAATAATAATTTCATGGATAGACTTGTGTAATGGTCAATAAACAAAAGCATGCATAGCTTTTGACCAAAATTAGTCAGTTTAGAAAAGTCTTGTTTTTCTAATGACAGAGAAAGAAGTGAGAGAGTGGCTGAGGAACTTTGGAACTTTAGGTACCATGAAAAAAATCACAGAAATGTTAGCCATTAGTCAGGAATTCATGCCCCTAGATAAGGAATGGATTGATTTTTAGAATGAGACACATTTTTGGACATGACCAATATGGGAATTTGTTTTGTTTGACTATACTTATTTGTTACAATGGTTTTTCTTTTCTCCTTTGCTTTTCTCTTCTCCTTTCCTTTTCTTTTCTCTTTCTTTTTTTTTTCCTGTCAGTGGGGTGGAGGTAGGAGGTAGAAAAAATAAATGCTTGACAATTAAAAAAATTAATTTAAAAAAGAAAAAAAGGATAGAAAGATTTATTCAAACTAATTAAGATTAAGAGTCATTTAATCAGTTTAGAAGAAATCTGGGTTAAAGTTCAAAGGACACACAAACATGTGTCAAACTTCTGTCAAGGAAGGAAACAGAGGTAAGAGGAATGTTCAATTTGTGTGTAATTTAGTGGGTAACTTGAATATTATTGAAGAAAGCAAAGAATAATAGGGCCTTTAGATAGCATTTCATTATTAACATTGTATATTTATTTCTTCTATTAAAAGGTTCAAGTATTTCTCTTCAAGCAACTTTTATTTATGTATTATTCATTTTTATTTAATAGTTTAACTTACAAGTTATAATTAGATTTTTGCTTAAAAACTGACAAGAGCCTGTCACTGATTTTAATTTTCTAAATAAATCTATTTTAGTGAAATTATCCAAGTGGCTAGACTACTTTGTCCCAGCTACTAATATTTATGGAATTATACATCAACCAAGAAATATTATTCCTAGGGAGGCATGACATAGTATTTTTAGTTATATTGTGATAGAATTTTCAGAATTATCAACTTGTTCCTTTAAAATATGATGTTGGAATAATTGACATAACTTGAATTTCAGAGCACTTTCCTCACAGTTTTTCATCATCTTATCCAGCAAGGTATCACAAAAGAGTCCCTTAAATGTTTCTTTCTTTCTTTCTTCCATAAAATCATTGTGAGGTCTATGCATCTTTCTCCTCCCCATCCCAATCCATGAACCTAATAACCCTATCACAAAGGAAAAGAGGTTAATTTAGTAAGACTTCATTTTAGGGAACCCATGTTGGGTCTTACTGATTACTACATTTGTTATAAGTATTTACAAGTCATCAATTTGATAATCTATTTAAAATTTTTGCTATATAAAGATATACACTTTCCTTGTATATAGTTCTTATAATTGTGTTTTTCTTCTAAACACAGCAAAATAATATATTCTTGTCTGTAGTTATTAGACATTCTCTAAGGATTCTCAAATATTACAGATGATTGCATCTAAAAATATATTGAGTCGTGTGAGATGAAATCCACCTCTGTATGGAAACTTGCAGACTTTTTCTATTAACTTTTTGTCTATGAGTTGAAATTTCCTCTTTATATTGTTACAGTTAACCTTTCCAAATGACCCTGCAAGAGACTAGCAAAGATGGTAGAATATGAGAAAGTGGTAAAGTCCAAATTTCCCTTCACAACTACTTCAGCAGAAACCACCATGATCAAGAAATCTGAAGAAAAATCATAGGGAGTCATTTTGCAATACAGATCTTCACAATGAGATGGACAGAGGAATGTGGGCACTGGGAATTGGGTTTAACCAGAAGAGTTCCCTGAAGAACCTTCTAGGGCAGGGACTAAACTGGGGCTTTTGGTTTTCTACTGGGGCAAGAGGTAGTTTCAGATCCTCCTGACATTGTTGGGGGAGCAGGAAGAGGAGTCAACAGGTAGCTTTGTTACTATTTCTCCAGAGCTATTAAGTAACTATTTGACTTGTCTCCCTTATAAGAATGTGAGGTCCTTGAGGGCAGGGCTTGGTTTTGCTTTTCTCTGCACAGTGCTAGCCAAGTTTCTGGTACTGAGTGAGTGCTTAATAAAGAGTTGTTGATTGGTTGATTAATTATCTTGGTGATAAGTGTCCATAGGGCAGGTATCTATTTCATTTCTTCATTCTCCAGGATGCCCATTAAAGTGTTTCATGTGATGTTCAATGATTATTTGTGAAATTTGCTTCAATAATTGAATTACAGAGATCTAAAAATTGTAAAAAACAGAGCATTCTGCTCATTTCTTCATATTTCATCTACACACAAACACTTGAAATAACTAAAGAATACAAGACAGTATAGAATCTTAGTATTTTCATATCTGAAAATTGTAGCTCTGAAAAGGATTCACAAAGCAGGTTCATGAAGAAAAATGGGACTGTTCCCAGTCCTTTAGAAAGACCCAAGCCAATTATAAATCAGATCTATCTCCCTAAGCCTTATCTGAAAGGCATTCTGTTCACAGAAAGGAAAGGTAAGAATAAGAGAATACAAATTAGTAACTTGGCTGACCAAACAAACCAGGAATTATTTTCAAAGAGGGGCAGGCCAAGTCAGTAATCAATAAGGAACCAATTAGAAACTTCAGGCAAACCTTAAGGAGGGTTCAGCATTGGGAGGTGTGGGGAACTTAAGGGGAGGGGTTCTGAAATCCAGGAGAATTAGAAGGAGCCTGCACAGGGGAGTTTTCAGAAGAAGAGAGCTTTGACAAAGAAAGTGCTTTCGAAGAAAGGTTATAGTATCCATGGTGAATAACCATGGGCATGAAATTAAACTAAAACAAAACCAAAATTCAGTTATTGTTACACTTCAATTTACTGGCTGCTATGTAATACTCATATTATAGCACTAAATACTCTAACTTCTATTTTTATTTTTTAAATTCCTCTTTGTACAGGCTACTCAACCTGATGTAATAGGGAATCACAGAATGAGTGATTGACAAGGGCCTTATGTTGAAATATCACCCACCATAAAGTGGCTGTATGTTCTTCCGATATTCAGTTTAGTTTTTACTCAACTTTTCCAGCTTCAGTGGCAATTTTACCCCCAAACAGTATTCTATTCAGAGAGTCTCAGTTATTCTGAAATTTGTTCAATACGTAAGTCAAAGGAACTGTGGAAACATAGGCATACTAATATACTGTAGGTGAAGCTGTGAAGTGGTCTCTGCAACCATTCTGGAAAGCAATTTGGAATTATACTAAAAATGAACTACAGTGCCCACATCCTTAGACCCAGAGAGCCTAAGGCTATGCAAATACCATAACCTGATACAACTGAAAAGGAAAATCCTATATACACCAAAATAATCAGAGTAGCACCTTTTTTTTTTTCCCCAGGTAACAAAGAAATTGAAATAAATTATATGTCCATCAACTATGGAATGGCTAAATAAATTATGGCTCTTGAATGTGATGGAGCATTACTTTTTCCATTTAATTTGACTTTCATTCTGAACTTAACAAACACCAAATAAAATGAACATTCTCATATACATTGTAGGACAGAAGGAGAGGATTGTCCATGAAACTACAAATCTCCATTATATAGTGCTTGCTTTTCTCTTTATGTATATAATAAATTCAGCATGTAACTTTCAAACCTGCCTTGCTTATCTAAGATTCATTTGTCTTTGTCTTCTTTCGGTTCCTCTCTCTCTCTCTTTCTTTCTCTCTCTTCCTCTCTCTTGATGAGGGTGGTGGTTTAAAATTTAGGGAGAGATGTTCCTGGCCACCAGCTCCTTTTCACCTCCTCAAAATAATGAACAAATTTTTTAAACAAAAATGCATAGTAAACCAATACTAATTCCTATATTGTCCATATTAAAAATAAATGCATCTTGACTCCATTACTTTTCATTAAGGAGCTAAGTAACACATTTCTTCATCAGTTTTCTGGAGCTTTGCTTAGTCCTTTCATTTTTCAGAACTTTTAAGTCTTTCAGATTTATGGTTTTTTTGTTTTTGTTTTTGGTCATTACACAAAATGTCTGGATCTGCTCATTTCACTCTCATAGAAGTCTTATGAGGTTTCTCTGAATACATCTATTTTGTCCTTTCCTATGACATAATATTCTACTACATTCAAATACTCCAATTTGTTCAGCCATTTCCCTTTTAATGGCTCCCAGTCCTTTGTAAATAGACAAAAAATTTGCTAAAAATATATTAGTACATGTGGATCCTATTCCTCTTTCTTTGTTCTCTTTAGGGCATAAGTGTAGTAGTGGTATTGTTGAGTGAAAAGGTAGGTACAGTTTAGTAACTTTGCTCAAATTCAGAGAGGTAATCAGTAGCAGATCAAAGATTTTAGCCCTTGTCAGAGCGTAGGGGTGAAGATAATAGGAACAGAGGTTTGAAGTGATTTGTTCAAGGTTCCATAAATAATCAATCAAAAACTTTTATTAAGTGTCTATTATGTGCCAGACATAATTGCTAGGGATGCAAAGAAAAGCCTAAAGCAAAGCTCCTGCCCTCAAAAAGGTCACAATTTAATGGGGGAATATAACACGTTGAAAGAAGCTAAAAAGTGAGGCTGAGAAGAGTAATAGGGTACTTGGTGCTTGGTGAGGATATGTTGAAGTCTTGTAGTTTTGCGGTGCCCATGGTCCTCCTCTTTAAGTGGGGGATCTCAGAAGTCTCCTATGTTGATGCACCCTCTACTTTCTCCAGTCAGAAGGACCCCAGGGTTAGAGGGTGCTGAGAAGGTATGAGTTTCAGAGTTGATTTGATCTAGCAGGGAGATGTTGAATTTCAGAGGAAGATCAGGTAGAGATGAATGATGGTTGAAATTTGAATTTAAATTCTCATATGCCCCATTTCTCCCCTATACCTTATGAAAACTCACTTTGCATAGATGAATTCTTCAAATACTTATAAGGAATGAGAGATTCTAATATGAGAAATATATACCTGGAAAGATAAAAAAATATACAATCTACACATCTATTTTTGATTAGATGAGGCAGATCACAGGCATAAATACTGCAGAAATTAGATTGGCTAACATGACAGAAAAGGGAAATGACAAGTGCTGGAATGAATGTAGAAAAATTATGCAACTAATACACTATTGGTGGAGTTGTGAACTGATCCAACCATTCTGCAGAGCAATTTGGAACTATACCCAAAAGGCTATAAAATTGTGTATTTTTTGACCCAGGAATACCACTAGTAGGTCTATATCCCAAAAAGGTTTAAAAAAATAAAAGGAAAAAAAGGAAAAGAACCTATAAATACAAAAATATTTATAGCAGGTCTTTTTGTGATGGAAAAGAATTGGAAATCGAGGGATACCCACCAACTGGGTTATGGCAGAGCAACTTGTGGCATGTGATTGTGATAGAATACTATTGTGCTATAAAAAATGATAAGGATGATTTCAGAAAGAAAGTGGGAAGACTTACGTGAACTGATACAAAGTGAGCAAAACCAGGAGAACATTGTGCACAGTAGCTGCAACATTATAAGGATGATCAACTGTGAAAGACAATGACCCAAAACAATTCCAAAGAACCCATGATGAAAAATGCAATCTATCCACTTGCAGAGAGAGAGATCTAAGGAAGTCTGAATGCAGATTGAAGCATACATTTTTTAATTCTCTCTGTCTATATGTATATACATATATTGTATATTTTTATACTTTATCTTCTTTGTTTTCTTGTCTGTTGTCTTTTGCAACATGGCCAATATGGAAATATGTTTTGTATGACTTGACACGTAAAATTGATTTCAAATCAATTTCAGATTGCTTGCCTTCTCAAGAAAGGAGGAAAAATGGGAGGGATGGAGAGAATTTGGAACTCTAAAAAAAAATTAAAAGAAAGTTAAAAATTTTTAACGTGATTTTTACATGTAATTGGGAAATATTTAATGAACTAAGTAAAAATATATTGAAAAAAACAAAAGTGCTGTTGAAGCAGGTCCAATGGTTAGCTCTTTGTGGCCCATAGTAAAAAGGAGAACATTTTGTGAGGTAGAAGTCAAAACAAACTGTGTGCCTTGGGCCAGGAAGTCTGGAGAGTGGATATATTTCAACTTTTTTATCTGCAATTCTAGAATTTATCCTTCAGCATCCCATGCCTCCTCTCCCCAAACACATGAACAAAACTTTAAATGTCTACACTCATGTATATAAATACATACTTATGTATAAATGTGCCTTGGAAAAAATAAATGCTTAATAAATGTTTGTAGATTGGGAGAGGATAGGAGAAGAAGGTAGAGGAAAGAAGAGCAGAAGAGAAGGCACAAAATGCCAGAACATTCACTAGGTTGAGTTAATTAGGGCTTTGTCCCAGGGCAGAGTAGTATATGAGCTCTTGACTACATTGTGCGCCTTGAGCAGGTAAAAGTTACTGATAGCAGAAATAACTGAACAGGAAGCAGCCAGATGGCACTACCTCTACAACATCATGCTGCTGCATATGTGATATGGGTGGTGGGGGGAGGGAGGGGGAACAGGGCATGGATAGAGAAGATAAGCTATGAGGAAATAATTCTCTATCAATTATGTCCCCAACCCAACTATTTTTAGCTTCTTTTAAAAACTGTCAATTCTACCTAGACATTAGTAGAAACACCCAGCAGGAATGGATCTTGAAAGGTTATCCCTTCATGCATGGCTACACCTAGGCAGACCAGACCTCCAAGAGAAAGAGACTACTCGAAGATATTCATTTCCACGTTTAACAACATTCAATCAGAAAAGTCATTCTTCCATCCAATCTAAATGCTTCATGCTCATTGACTCTAGCTCTGTTCACCCTGGTAATATAAGAAACACAATCTACATGTTTCTTTTAGTAATGATCCGTTTTTTTTAATTGCCAGAAAATTGCTCATGGTTTACATAAATTAAACTCATTTAGACTGTTGCCTTCCAAGGAACATCTTTAAATCTTTAATGGCCAGTGATGATAATACTTTTCCAAATGGTTATATGTCTAAAATATTCTGGGTATTTTTGTCTCTGTAATAATTTTCTCTCAATCATGACGAAGAGAAGTTGGCTTCATGATATTTTGAAGACTTTTAGAAAGAACTTTAAAATAGAGTCTCTAAATTTTTTTAATGAATCTGATTATGTGTTTTTTTTTATCCCAATAATCTCATTTTCTTGGTGGGACAATTACTTTTATGCATTCCAATCCATACCACTTCTGGCCATTATGACTTCTTTTACAATTTCACCAATGTCTTTCTTTTTTCTGGATACCATCTAGAATAAACATTTTCTTCTGGAGATTTTAGGATTTGCACTGGAGGTCTATTTTTCTCTCTTTTAGATGTCTTTATCTAAACAATACCACAGATAGACATCATTTCAGTTCACAAGATTCCTCTTTGGTTTAAGGGCCTATGAACCTCAGACATACTGTACTTTTCAACTTATAAGAAAGGAAAAAAGAAAAAGACTATGAAATTAAATGTAACTGTTGCCAGTCAGGAAAACTCAGTCTCTTCACTTCTAATCAGCACCATCTGTAGGGCAATTAAACTCAGCAGGTGTTCATAAGAAGTTTTTTTTTTTTTTAATAAAAAAGGGGACTTCTGGATGATTCCATTTAAAAATAAATGCATAATACCTAACACTAACAGCTCAAAACTTACTTATGAAAGGGGAAGTGGGGAGTTAGGACATAAATATACCTCTGTTCTGGAAAGTATATTGATAATTTAGCAAGAGAAAAAAAAGCATCCTAATTCCTTAATACAAAACAGCATTTTGTGCACCAACAGGAACTTTCTTTTGGACCAAAAGACTTTGGTCAAAATTAAATAGCTGTATGTTTTCCTTTGACCTGCGAAACCACCCATCATGTAATCACTTTCCCCTTGTTTTTACTTTTTCAATTTGCATGAAAGGTTCATCATCAGAATAGTGGCCACCAGGTGGTGAATTGTTTTGACCACAGTAACTCATGTGAACCACCTACTACTGCTAGGAGGGAGCTTTACTAATGTGTTATCAGGAGAGGTAGTATTTATATTAATGAAATTAGAGATCATTGAAATACTAAAGTAAATGGCCTCACTTCCTCCTATCTTCATAATAAGAAATATCATTGAGATTCCTTTTTACCTTTCACTACCTATAATGTTCTAGTTTGTATTACATTTGTGTGTGTGTGTGTGCGCGCACACACATGCATACCCCTGACCATGTGTATATGTTGTGTCTTCTTTACTAGATTGTAACTTGTGTGAGGTTAGGGATCATATCTCATTTTTCCCTGTGTGGCAACATGGCATAGCAGACAAGAAACTACCCTCAGGAGTCAGGAAGAGCTGTGTTCAAAGCCTGCCTTGGTGAATAATTATCTATGTGACCCAGTGCTAAGTCACTTAATCCCTTGGTATACCAGGGTACTATCTAAGATCATGCTTTCTTTTTTTAAGTGCCTGCTGGCCCATTTGGAGAAAGTTCTTCACCAGGTATTCTTTAGGTTGATTAAATCATAGATATAATCTTAAAACAAAAATAAAAACAAAACCACAACAAAAAACTTCCTCTCAGTGCTTTACATGGATTAAGCCCCTGCTCACATCCACTTCTGAGAATTCAAGACTCAAATTTAAATGCCTCATTTCCTGGTGCATTCCCCTACTAGCTCCTTACACTCCAGGGTTAGCTTGAATCTGCTTTATATGTTTATACCTGTCTGTAAATGTACAAGTCACTTATTTCATTTAAATGTGAAGAGCTTCAGAGCAGGGGTTTTGTTGTCTTCATATTCCCATCTCTAAGCACAGTGCCTAGGTAGATACTTAATAAATGTTTTTATTTTTGTTTTTAGTTTGTTTCATTAATACTCATCAACAAATTTTATCTGAGCACAAAGCAACATCCAAAGACATTCCTAGTGTAGCATGTGAACACGGGTCTATATGAGTTCAGGGACTCTGGAGGCAATTCTTGCTCTGGAAGATCTCTAAAGAGGTCCAAAACTATCTGTATTACAATAGGTAGGTATTTTCCTCTTGCTCATCAGCATTTCTTCCTGGTTTGCATTATAAAAAATATCAGTGGTAAAGTATCTTTGAAACTATAGATGAAGAGGTTGATTCTGTTATCTGGTAATGGGGAAGGCCTGCAGAGTTTTTAAGGTTTAAGTTCTCGTATCTGAAGCAAAGTTAAAATAGCAAATGTCCAAAAGAAACAAAATAGGCATTTCACTTTTTGTATGTATTAACATCTGTATTCCTGTATTCGGTTTCTTATTCTTCTTATTTTGAAGAGATGTTTTTCAAAATTCCATTTATAGGTTTTGGATTTTTGTGTAAAGATAGAGTGTGAACCTATAGGAAAAGCATTCAATATAGAAGTCAAGGGATCAGGCAATATTTTGTGCTACTATTTAAATCTGTATCTAGGTCTCTTGAATTCCATCACTCCAAATCTGTGACCATGTTAAAGAAAACACAATAGGGACTCAGTAAATATTTGTTGAATGAGTGGAATACATTCATATACACAAAAAGGAATTCTTGAAAGTTGTATGCAATATAGTACATGAAAATTGTGATGAGAGAAATTATGGTTATAAAGGACCTTGGATTTTTTGGAGACAGATTTTGGTCAAAGCAGAATGTAAAACTTGTTCCTTCAGCAAACAAACAATACAGTGAGGAAATTATTCAATAAATTGCTATGAATTATCTCTTTCAAGGTATCAAGGTACCATTAAGTACCCAGAAGAGGCTATTTACTAAATGGTACTTAGATCCTTTGAAGTTAATCCAATTCACATGGCTGATATGTTTACATCCAGCAAGTATTTATATGGTATAATGTCTTCTTTTCATGTTAAATTTATGCTTCACATATTTGCATTACTAGATTTGTGTAGCTGCCATTTTACAACCACTGGACACATGCTCAGTAAGTAATGAAAAATGTTAATAACAAGGTGTGCTTTTTCTCCTATACAACTAAAATGTTATTTTATACTAAATCCTAAAAATTCACCATTGCTATGCTGGTGGAGATGAGGAAAGTATAGGAAAAAGAATATGATATGGGAAATATTCAGTTACTTATTCTCTCTATAAAATTTTTAGATGAATATGTCAATTGTTTTAATGGAAAGAAACAATTTTATAAAGTATTCATGATCAAGTCTGGATAGGATCTTTCATCCCTCCCGCCCCCCCCCAACCAATTTGATGATGATTTTCAGCTGTTAATATCAACCCTTTCCTACATCAACCAATTGGCCTGATATTACAAATAGAACATTATGCTATAGCTTTAGGTAAAGAATAAATTAAGAACAGATGAATTCCTAATAACAGTATTCTCTCATAAAAATGTTCATGGTAATGAAACAATATGCATAAAGAATTATTAGGAATGTGAAAATACATATGTGAAAACTCATTTTTAAAAATTTTGTTCAGCTGTTTTTAAGATAAATTAATGGAAGTCCACATGGGTCTATACATGTGCTAGAGTATTAGAGATACTGAAATGTGATTTTATGATTTTGTGTTTGCAATCACAAGCATGAAAAACCTGGCTTTTTGTAGGAATCTTTATTCATCTAACAGGAGATACAGTGCCCCACCTAAAATCAGAGAACCAAGATTGACCAGTTAAAACACTAAAAACCAAAAGAAAACAAAAAACCCCACCAAAATATAAAACAGGGATCATCAATCATCAATATATCACCAATTATTATATATTAATTAACACATTATTAATTATATGTAATATAATATATTCATATTGTCTTTGCCATAAATATTTCTGATAAAAATTTGACAAAATTTTTTTCTAAGAAATTGACAAAAATTGATAAAATTCCCAATAGATAAAGGTAAAACTGTATGGATAAATAGTTCAAAATTGTAGAAATATAGATTATTACTCTCTGAAAAACTGTATTAACTTCTACTCAGAAAAATGAAAACAAGAAAAAAAATCTGAGGGGCCACATGTTAATTACATGACAAAGAGTTTAAAATGATAAGATTCAGTGCAGGTGGTGATGTGGAGAAATAGGCACTTTCAATGATTGGCACAATCTTTTTGTAAAACAATATAGCTTTATATAATAAGATCTGCAAAGTTATACATTCACTTTGACTCAGTGAATCTAATACTGAGACTAAAGATATTATTGGCAGAAAAAAATAGACTGACTTCATATCTCATTTATTTGTAATAATCAAAATTAGAGAAAAATCATGTGTTCATTGATGATATAGTTAAACAAATTTTGATATATTAATTTTAGGATATTATTATACCAAAAGTAATGACAAATACCAATAACATAAAAATATGATGAAAGTAATATGAAGTAAAGCAGAGTAAAGATAGTAGAATAAAAAAAGTACGTTAATGCGAAATGTACAAATAATAGAAACAACAAAATAATATTGGCAACAACATTCTGAAAAATGCAAAGAAGAAAAAATTCAAAAGACATAGGAGGACACAACACATTTGTATTGTTCTGGACAATATATAATTTTAAATATGAAATGTAAACAAGTTTAGAGCTTCATATACATTTTTAAAAATTGTAATTTGTGATTTTAAAAGTACTTAGAGATGATTAAGTTTGAATTATTGTTAAAATATTTTTAGTAATGCAAATACTATCTTCTTTGACTTAAAATAGGCAGAATAAACAAAACAACCCATTAGAGGGTATTTGTGAAACAGTTAGACATTGGGAACTTTTCAAGACTGCCACAATCAGAAGAATGAGTTCTCACTTAAGTGGGAATTTATTTATTCTGTTTATCTCAAGTCAGAGCTAATGATACTAAATGGTCCCAAGTGGTTCTCTTCATTTACCCTGAGTAATCTGGCTATTTGCAGATAAATAACAAACTAAGACCTGAAGAACCTGGCTGAGAAAATGAAGTAGTTGATAAAAAAAGGAGGATGTTCAAATGATATAAATATAAAGAAAAATATTAAATAGATTTTTAAAAAAAAAATTTAAATAGATTTTTGTTTTTAGTATATTTAAAAAAAAAGACATGACTTGGATGTCCCACAGTATCCTTCCTAATAGCTCTCCAGGAGAGACCTTTATTACAACAAAAATTCTTTTTTTAAAAGGAAAAGAGAAAGATACAAATTTCAGCAAAACATCAATACATCAAAGAAAAATCTAACATTTTTCAATATTCCACAGCCTTGGGACCTCTATCTCTGCAAAGAAGCAGGGAAAATTCTCTTCTTACATGATTTATTTGAAAGCAAGATTATTTTTATAACTCCGCATCATTTATTTTGGATTGTTATGTAGTGGTTTTTATTTACCTTTACATTGTGGTAGTCATTGTGTATATATTTTTTTCTTCCTTCTACATATTTTCCTTGTATGTGTATTGGTTGCTCTTTTTATTTACATTGTTTTAGTCCTTGTGTATATTGTTTTCTTGGTTTGCTTACCTTGCTCTGCATCATTTGATATAGATCTTTCCAAGCTTATCTCTATTCATCTCATTTGTCATTTCTTATAGCACAGTAATATTCCATTACCTTGATGTACCACACATTCTGTGTATTCATTCACCAACCAATGGACACCTACTTCATTTTCAGTTATTTGTTCCTACTAAAAAATACTGCTATAAATAATTAGGTATAAAGGGGCCCTTTTTGTCATTGATCTTCTTGAGGTATATACCTAGCTATGTAACCTTTAGATAAAGTGATTGGTACATTTAACAACATTATTTACATAATTATGTATTGTTTTCAAAAATAGTTGTACTATATCCACAGTTCTATTAATAAAATATTAATGTACCCATCTTTTTACAACTCCTCCAGTAATGATTCTCCCCATCTTTTGTCATCTTTGGCATTTTTGCAAAGTATGAAATGAAATATCATGTTAGTTTTTTTCATATTTCTCTTATTATTAATGATTTTGAGCTTTCAGAGTTTGCAATTCTTTTAAGGACTGTTTGTTCACATCTTTCAAATATTTATCTATTGATAAATGGCTTTTTATCTCATGTAGTTCTTTTATCTGTCTATGTTTTGGATACCAAATCCTTATGATAGCTCTTTAATACAAAGACTTTTTCCTCCTAGTGGGCTATTCCTTTTCTTATCCTAGGCACATTAATTTTTGTTCTTGTAAAGGTTTTTCAAGTTTATATAATCAAATGATGTTTTCTTTTATAATTGTCTTTATCCTTTATTTCCTTAATACTACATCTACTATTGAGAACTATAAAAGGTAAATGATTTATTTCTCTTCCAATTTTTTATAGTATGATATTTAATATTGAAGTCACCTATAAAATTTTAGTTTAATGTGAAATGTGGTGTAATATTTAGGTATAGGTCCAATTTCTATCAGATTGCTTCACAATTTTCTCAGTAGCTCTTGTTAAATAGAGAATTCTTTCCTGAGTAATTTATGATTTTGTGTTTATCAAACACTGTTTTTTTAAAAAAATCCATTATTTGCTCTTCTTTTTCATCTAGAGGCTTTATTTTAAATAGTTTGAGATGTATAAGTGCTATTTCCCTTTCATTTCTACTTTTTTTCATTATTTCTCTTGATATTATAGATGTTTCCTCCCTCTAACATGAATTTTACTGTTATTTTATGTAGCTCTGTAAAATATTGCTATGATAGTTTGATTGGTAGAGCATTAAATGTGTAAATTAACTTTGTTAATATCATCAGGCACGCAAACAATAAACATCACTTAAGTACCTACTATGTCACAGACACTGTACTAAGTTCTGGGGATTAAAAAAAAAGTAAAACAATCTATGCCTTTGAGGAACTCACAGTCTAATGGGTGAGGCAGCATGCAAATAATTTCTACATACAAGCCCAATTTATAAGAGAGATTAGAATTAATCAACAAAAAGAAGACACTAGAATTAAGAGATTATAACAGGCTTCCTGCAGAAGGGAGATTTTAGGACTTAAAGGAAAGGAGGAGGCAAAGATGAGGAGAGAGAACAGTCTATCCCTGGGGGAAAGTCAGTGAATATTTCCAGAGCTCAGAGATAGAGTGTTTCACTTAAGAAACATCAAGGAGGCCAGTGTCACTGGACTGAAGAGGGCATGGTGGTACATAAGATATATTAAAAAAAAAACTGTTGGGGTGATTTTGAAGGGCTTAGAAAGCAAATCAGAAGATTTTATATTTCATCCAGGTGGTGATGGCCCCTGGAGTTCAATGAGTGGGGGTGTTATATGATCAGACCTGAGCTTTAGGAAGATCATTTTGATAGCTGAATGGAGGATGGACTGGAGTGGGGAGAGATTTGTCATTGTCATTATATTGTCATGGTCCATTCACAAATAGTGAATATTCTTCCATCAATTTAAGTTGTTGTTTTTATTTCTTTAAAGGCAATGCTATACTTGAATCTTTACAAGTATCATGCATGATATAGTTAATTGATTACCAATTTTTTTTTTGGCATTTTGTAGGTATTTTGGGAAGTTTCCATTTCCTCTTAGATTTTGTTATTATATAAAAATGCTATTTATTGTTATGGGCTTATTTGGAATCTGCAAAATTTCCTGAAGCTATTAATCCTGTCAATTTATTTACTGATTCCCTGGACATTTCTAAGTAAAACATCATGCCATCAGAAAATAATTACTTTCTCTTGTCTTACTATTGCTAGCATTTCAAGAAACAATACAGGTAATAAAAGAGAGATTGGGCATCACTGTTTTACTCCTTTATTTACTGAGAAAGTCTCTAGTGTGTATTTATTGCATATGATTTTGGCCTTTCATTTTAGATAAATACTAATATATATGTGTGTGTGTGTGTATGTGTGTGTGTGTATTTAATGTCTATCTATGGCTACCTATACTTTGAAGGGTTTTGAATATAAGTATTACTTTTTCAAGTCTTTTTTTTCCTGAATCTATTGATATTATCAAAGGATTCAGATATTTTTGTTTTTACTACTATTGTGTTGATTGTTTTTGTAATATTGAACCATTCTTATATCCCCTGATATTAATCTAACTTGTTCATAATTAATTATTTCTTGGATAAATTGGAATAGTTTCTTTGATATGATTTTACTTGAAGTTTTAAAATTAGCATTCATTATTTAGACATGAACTTTTCTCCTTAACCTTCTTTACCTCCCAACTTTTCCATTATTGTAGAAGGCAACACCATCTTGCCAGTCCCTCTGGCTTTAACTTGGGTATCCCCCTTGATTCCTCATTATCTCTCATGCTCCACATTCAATCTTCTGCGAAGGTGTAGTGATCTCACCTTGCAAAACCTCTTGAATACATCTCCTTCTCTCTGACATTGCTACTACTCTGGTTCAGTCTGTCATCACCTCACACCTGGACTAGTACCTTCTTGTGGGTCTGCCTGCTTCAAGTTTCTCCCCACCCCAATGCATCGTCCATTCAGCCACCAAAGTAATTTTTCTGAAGTTCACGTTTGGCCATATTATACCTACCGACTCAATAAATCCAATGACTCTCTATTGCCTCCAGGATCAAGTACAAAATACTCAAAGCCTTTCATAGTGTAGTTAACACCTTTCTACCTTTACAATGTTCTACTCTTTCTATCCAGTCTTGTTCTCTTTGTTCAGTTGAGATGGGCCTCTTTGCTTTCCATGAACAAGATGCTCCCTTTCTCAATTCTGGGTGTTTTTTTTTCCTGGCTACCCTCCATATCTAAAACTGTCTCTTTCCTCATATCTATGTAATGGCTTCTTTTAACTCCCAATTAAAATCCCACCATCAGCAAGAAAGTTTCCCAACCTCTCTTAATTCTAGTGTCTTCCCTCTTTTATTTTCTTCCTGTTTATACTATGGTGTGTATAGGGTGTTCCAGAAAGACTAGCACCTCTGGTATGAGGGCCTGCCAAGTCCTTTTCAGGGATGCTCACGCACCTTTGGTGTCTACCTTTTACCCAGCTCTCACCTGTGGCTTCAAGGAGCTTCTGTAGCACGTGTAGAGGCCACATCCTGGTAAACCAGACAGGCTAAATAAGATTGAGGGTAACCAATAGGCCTCAAACCTAATGGTTAGTTAGGGGGAATGTCTACCCCAAGCATGTGAAGACTTTCCTGGTGGAATGGGAGGATAAGAGCAATTTGTTCCAACAGCTGTAAAGGCAGCTAAAGCAGGAGTTGTAGAGGCTTAGAGCTTGGTCAGACATCGAAGACACCAAAGTCATCCACTCCATCTGAGGCCATCATGGTCATCTTCACTTTTTCTTATCACTGGATTTTGATGATATGGAAGGAGTGAGCCTGAAGACTTTGTGCAACTCTGTCTTATTTAAATCCAGCTGATACACAAGTCAAGACATCACCTGGTGATGTCATTGGTCCCCTTTGAAAACAAAGGACAAGGGGCAGCTAGGTGGTGCAGTGGATAGAGCACTGGCCCTGGATTCAGGAGGACCTGCGTTCAAATTCGGCCTCAGACACATAACACTTACTAGCTGTGTGACCCTGGGCAAGTCACTTAACCCCATTGCCTAGCCAAGAAAGAAAAAAAATAATGAAAACAAAGGACAAACAATAATTTATATGTAGCTTGTTTGTACATATTTGTCTGCTGTTGTCTCTTTCATTAGATTGAAGCTTCTTGAGATCAGGGACTGTTGACTGTCTATCCCTAGTGTTTTTCACAGTGCCTGTCACATAGTAGGTGCTTGATAAATGGTTATTGACTAAGTATTTGTTGACTTTATATTGATCAGGTATTTTTTTCATGTTTCTTTTTTCTAATGATATGAACTAATATATATATATGTATATATATATGTATATATATGTATATATATATATGCATGTGTGTATACATATATATGTGTATATATACATATATACACATACATAAATTATAAATTTGAAGCTTATCTTTGTATAAACTATTACATGTCGGTCTAAATTTAATTTCTTCCATACTAAAGAGGATCATAGAAGATAAAATGGATCATTTTGATTATGTGAAATTTAAAAGTTTTTACACAAATAAATCTAATAAAGCAAAGATTTAGAAGGAAACAACTGAGAAAAGTCTTTGCAGTAACTTTCTCTGATAAAAGATATATTACAGGATGTATAAGGAATTGATTCAAATTTATAAGAAAAAAGCCATTCTTCAATTGATAAATGTTGTAAGGTTATGAGCAGACAATTGTCAAAGGAAAAAACTCAGGTTATCTTTTGCCATATTTAAAAGAATGGTACATGTCGCTACTAACCAGATAAATGAAGATTAAAGCAATTCTGAGATTATACCTTATACCCATCAGAGTGGTAAAGATGACAAAAAAAGGAAAATGATAAATGTTGCAGGGGCTATAGAAAAATAGGCATGTTGATGCACTGCTGGTAGATCTGAGAATGAGTGTAACAGTTCTAGAAAGGAATTCAGAATTTACATTAAAAAAGTTGTTAACCAGGGTATGCCTTTTGACCTAGCTATACAACCATTATCGCTATGATGAAAAGAGATTAAAAAAGGAAAATGTCCTTTATTTACAAAACTACTTATAACAATTCTTTTCATGGTGCCAAAAATTGCAAACTAAGGGTGTGTACAATAAGGAGGAATAACTGGTTAGGTTGTGATATATTAATGATAAAGTACTATTATGTCATAAGATTTGGGGAAACAATTTCACAAAGACATGGAAAGATGTGAATTGATGCAAAGTGAAATAAACAGAATTAGAAGAATAATTTATACTAAAACATTAATATTGTAAAAATTATCAATTTTGATTATTTTTTTAAATAACAAAGAATGAAATCAGCAGGATCAGAACAATTTATGCAATGCCACGCCACTGTTAAAACAAACAACTTTGAAACCTGAAACAACTATAATTTGAACAATGCCTATTCATGATTTCAGAAAACTGATGATAAAATATTCTATCAGAGAGAGTGGATGGATTTTAGGTTGTGATCTGCGAAATGTATATTGTTGCATACAGCCATTGAAAGAATGTTTCACTTAACCATACATATTTATTACAATAAATTTATTTTTTCTTTTCTAATGAAGTACAGGATAGGAGTTAGAGAAAATACAATTTTGTTAATTTTTTTAAAAATAAAAAGAGGTAGGGGTGCTACAGATGTGAAACTTTTCACATACTTTCAGATATTGTCACTGTATTATTAGTTTTACTTAAGGGTTTACTTTGTCATGAAGTAGGAGTAATTTGTAAATTTATGCAAGATTAAAGACAAAATGTACCAATAAAATGAAAAGTAACAACAAAAAAGAATTGATATTCATTAAAAGTATTTGCCCATAGTTCCCTCACCGTGTTTTATGCTTCCCTGATTTAGATATTATGATTATGTTTTTATCGTAAGTGCAGCTTGGGTACGTGGTTTTTCAAGTTTTAGGGAAAAATTGTGTAGTACTGGTATCATGTATTTAATAGTTTGACAAATTTCTACTATAATCTCTTCCTTTACATATTTTCTTCTTCTTTTTCTTCCTGAGATTGGATTATATAAGGTCTCTATTTGATATTCTGATATTTTCAACACTTTGTATTTTTGAAGGTAATGCTTTATTTCCTTTGTGTTCTTAGTTTTGTGAACATGTAACTTAGTAGAGTCTGATTTTTTCTGTTAATATTTTTCTTTTTCTTTGATCTCTTTGGGATACAGACTTAGTGGTGGTATTGCTGAGATGAAGGGTCTAAACAGTTTTATAGCACTTTGGGCATAGTTCCAAATTATTCTCCATAATGGTTGGGCCAATTTTCAACTCTACCAACTGTGCATCAATGTACCTGTTTTCCATATCCCTCCAGCATTGTTTATTTTCTTTTTCTATCATGTTAGCCAATCTAGTAGGTGTGAGAGGATATAGCTGAGTTGTTTTAATTTGCAACTCTCTAGTTATTAGTGATTTAAAACATTTTATATGGATTATTATTTGTAATTTTACACTCAATTAAGATTTAATTATTATCTCCACTTAGATCTGCATCCTTTGTGCATGTTCTCTGAATTATTTTTTTATTGTGCTCTAGCTGTTATAGAATGTGTTTATCATTTCTGCCTTTTTACATTTTCTCAGAAATTTCTTTTTTTATTAGTTTCTTTTGATTTATCAATAATCACTTCCATATGCTTTTGAGTTTAAAATTTTTCTTCCCCTTCCTCCCCACCACCCTCCCCAAGATGGCGCATAATCTGATATAGGCTATACATTTACATTCATATTAAACGTATTTTCACATTAATGATGTTGTAAGTAGAAATTAAAACCAATAGGAGGAACCATCAGAAAGAGGAAACAAAACTCAACAGAAGAGAAAAAAAATAACAATTTGGCTTCTATAGTTTTCTCAGAAAATATGTGGTAAATTTTTGTAAAAGTGTTATTCCATAATAGGAAACATTTCTGTTCTTTAGTGGTTTCATTCAGACAGTGCTATCAGTCTTTTACTTCATTTTTTTTAGCAATACATTCAATTTTGTTGTGTTTTTTTTCTTTTTGCTGGAATTTTTCCAACTCTGAAAGAGGAATATTAAAATCAACTACTATTATTGTGCTAGTCTCTATTAAAAATAAGTAGTTTTCACTTAATAATTTATATTCTATGCTATTTGACATATACATATTTAATATTGATATTGCTTTGTTTCCTGTGGTTCCTTTAAGTAGAAAGTACTTCTCTTTTTCACCTCTATATTGTGACTTTTTGTGTTTGTTTTTTCATATGACTACAATTCTTGTTATTTTAGATTAATTATTGCATATTAAATTTTGTTTAAGCCTCTCACTTTTATTTTTTGTGTCTTTGAAATTTAGATGTGTTTCTTATAAGCAATAGATTTGGGGGTTTTATTTTATCCAGTCTGTCTTATCTAATTTTTAATATTTATCGGCTTGTTTAATTAATTGATATTTAAAACAATGAAAGTTCTGTTTATGTTTTCTTCCTTTCATGTTTCTATTTTTTTTTAAAATTTGGGAAATTTTTTTTGCTCTTCTTTTAAATTAGTATCTTGTCCCAACAATTAGTTTTCCTTAATCTACTTTAATGCAATCCTATTTCTACATGCTATATTTCATCTATTCTCAATCTCTCTCACCTTCCTATTTTTTGTTCCTTTGCCTAATATTGGAATTTTTATGTAACATTCATTTTTTTTCTTTCACTCACTTATCTAATTATTACTTTCTTTTCTGCCTCTCTTTTTTTCCCTCTCAGTTATACAGGCAATTCAAAAATCTCACTCTCCTCCCCTCCCACTTCTTTTGTTTGCAGATTTTTTCTTCTTTTTATGAATTTTTTTTAAGGAAGAATTTCTTTACTTTTTTCTTTATTAATATTTTCTTTTAGTTCTGTCTACTCTACACTTCCATTCTTTGGCTTATGTTTCATATACTTAAATATTCCTTCTTAGTCACTTTGTGTTTCTCATGGTACTTAAGCTTCTAAAGCACCAAGTTTGAGTTCTTTATTCTAAACAGCTTCTAAGTTATTATCTTATGGAGATTGCCCTCTCACATATTTTATGTTATGTCACATTCTTAGAAGGATCAATTTCTGTGAGAGAAAAATGAAGATGGAAGCATTGTCCCATGGTAGAAATATTGCTACATTCCAAATTATTTGATGTAATTCTTCATCTGCCCTTTCTATAATCATTCTCTTTCTCAGTTTCCATGCAGTCTCCTCTACATGGCAATGTCCTCCTGAGATGGTAGGTGCCAGTTGTTCTTAGATATTTATTTCCCTTTTGCTAAGACAAGATGTTATCCACCATCAAATGAGAAAGTTGTAAAGCACTTAGTACACTGCCCAGCACATAGTTGGTAATATATAAATATTGATTTCCTTCCTTCCTTCCTTTCTTTTTTCTTTCCTTAATTCCGTCCTTCCTGGAACAATACTCTCTCAGAGAAAGTGGTCACTCTTTGCATAATTCATTGTAGATTAGACCCATCGCAATGTCCCCATTTTCCATGAAAAATATACTTGTTCTCCCATGAGAATATTCTCCAGTGAGACTTCCTACCACCATTGTGCCTACACAATTTCTATCCTTTTCTGAATAGCAGATTATTATTTAGTAACAGTTAATAGCTGATAGTTATAAATCACTTTAAGATTTACAAAGTACTATTGCACAGAGCAATGCCAAGAAAATCCATTCAATTTGAAATAAGACGATAGAAATACACAGGATTGGACTAAAAGCATGGCAAAAACCAAGTTTGTCCATCAAGAAGTAAGAATTGGATGTGAGGAAATAATTCAGTTCCACTTTGTTATTCATTATCCATACTAACTGCCCACAAGAAATATGGTGTTTTTGAACATCCAAATGAACTATGGCTTATTAGTTTAAGGACAGAAACATACTGTCAGGAACAAGCTAAACATTGGATTTTAATTCTAACACCACTTTGGTGACATTTAGCAAGCTTTCTAAAGCATTAAGTACACTTAATATTGAATGCAAAGCTTTGTTGAATACATATTCAACCTGGTATATAAATCAACTAAGAAGGAAATGGATGCACATTAAGTTACATATTACCCTTTAAAATAATTTAAAAATACAACATAAAAGTTTTAAAGCCCAACCTCTAAATGTCGATGTGCATCCAATAGAGTAAAAAGGTCACATGCCCAATTTTTATTCCCTATGTTTTATGTTTTGAAAATTAGAAATGCAGTCCCCATTAGCATTTCAGTTATCTGTTTATAAATTTTTTAGATTTCTGTGTGGATGCATGCATGAATGGTTCATTTAAAAAAAAAAGTATGTGTGTGTATGTGTGTGTGTATGTTTTATATTGTTCTAGGGAATTATCCTTACCCTGAGGTAAACTCAGTGCTTTGAATGAACCTAGAACTGGGAGAGAGAATCAATCAAAACCAACCAGCACTTATTAAGTGCCCCATAATGTACTATGGACGCTATATACAGTATAGTGTACACAGTGTCCATGAGTGTATTGGGCACTGAGGAACTAAAGGTAAAAAAAAATAACTTTGCACTCAAAAAGCTTAGATTCTGTGGGGGAGAAATGACATGTAAATAAATGTATACATGATAATTTGAGGAGGAGGGCATGAAAACTTAAAACTAAGGGAATTCAGAAATAACACTGTAAAAAAGCATGGAGGCAAAGTGTGGATTGGCAAATTCCTGGCAAAACAAGTAGGACAGTTGGGCTGGAACTTATAGTGTACCAAAGAGAGAG
The DNA here is from genome assembly GCF_900497805.2 of Vombatus ursinus. NCBI lineage: Eukaryota > Metazoa > Chordata > Mammalia > Diprotodontia > Vombatidae > Vombatus > Vombatus ursinus. The sequence continues at coordinate 100,469,923 of NW_020954590.1, forward strand.
TATTATTTAATAATTCTTGATACATAGACTGGAGTCTTAATCTGAACAGCTTTAGATGCCAATCAGATGACTTGGATTTTGTAAATCCTAGAGAAATAGCAGCCCCTGAAGGTTGTTTAACGTGAGTAACATGGTCAGAGTAGCCAACTAAAAATTACTTTGAATTTATTTAGCATTTATTTATGTGTGTATGCTTTGCTTTTCCCAAGAGAATGCATGCTCATTGAAGGTTCAGACCTGCTTCTTTCTATCCCTGGCACCTATTACAATATGTATTGTGTAGTAAATGTTTAATAAATTCTTAGTAATTAATTGATTCATTTCCAATTTTGTCAAGAGTGGCCAGGAAGGTGGAGAAACTGGAAACTAGGAGTCTAATTCAGAGGTGATTATAATAGTTCAGCAGAGAGATTAATTAAGATGGCAATTTTATCAGTAGAAAAAAGGGGAAAGATATGAGAACTTCGTGGAGATAAAAGTGACAAGTTTTAGCAATTGATTGGGTATGAGGAGATAGGCAAAAATAAAAAATTAAAGATGTCTTGGAGGTTACAAACCTTAATGACTAGAATGGTAGTTGTACCCACTACAAAAAAAAATAGTAAATTTGGAACAAGGGTAAATTTATTATTGATTATTGTCATTCAGTCATCTTTTCAGTCATGTTTGACTCTTCATGACCTCATTTGGGGATTTCTTGGCAAAGATACTGGAGTGGTTTGGCATTTACTTCTCCAGCTCATTTTACAAATGAGGAAACTGAGGCAAACAGGGTTAAGTGACTTGCCCAGGGTCACACAGCTAGTAAGTGTCTGAGGCCAGATTTGAATTCACAAAGATGAGTCTTCCTGACTCCAGGCCTAACACTTTATCCACTGTTATACCTAATTGCACTAAGGGTGAGTTTAGGAAGAAGGAAAGTAGGTCAAGATGGTGGATTAGCAGAAAGAAGTTTGGCTAGTTCTGTCTCTTCTCCTTCCTCTCTTCTTCCACCCTAAAAAAAATCTTCCAATAGATATAGAAATTGCACCTGAACAAATCCTGATAGGGAAACCCAAGGGGAACAAATCTACAGAGTCATTTTCCAGCATACTTCCACATAAGTATACTAACAGAGAAGTGAGTGGACATTGGGTGTGGATAGCAATACCACCAAGAACATTTTAGTTCAAGGAGGTGCTGTGCACTGGAACCAGGGGAGGACTCATAATTAGATCAAACATCATAACATTGCGCAGAACGTGGTTATAGTTGCCAACTGACAGCTTTGTCCCTCCCTGTCCAATTCTAGGACAAAGATCCAGGGCAGATTGAAAAAAAAACATGTTAGAGGGGGTTTGGCGTGGTAAAGAGAAAGTTCACTTCTTTGTGTGAGACAGGAGTGAAGGAAGACATAGTGGCAGAAGATATCTTGGTGATGTGAGATGAGGAGAGGAGAAGAAGGAGCTCCCTTTGGAACGGCCTCATTTCTTTCAGTAAAATATGTGGCAAGTTGCTTAGCTGATAAAGTAAGGGATTAGAGAACTATGGGAAGTCTGACCAGGGATGAAATGGATTGGAAGATTTGTGAATTGTACTGTGAGTCAACTAGGGAGATATAAAAGGATTGCTTTGCAGCATTTATGTAACATAAATTTAGAGTGGACCCACACAGCATAGTTTTATTTGTAATGTTCTCAAGCTTCGTTCAGAAACGTATGTGTAGGAGTAAAGGCAGTAAAAGGTAAGGGTGATCTAATGCTGAGGCATGGCAGGACAAGATCAGTGGTATGATAAGGGGGTAAGGAACAATTTGGAGTTAATCTGGTTGACCAAGGGGTTCAGTTGGGTAAAGGAGAAGAATGTAACTCTTGCAGGGGTGATAGCTGCGGAAAGAACTGAAGGGATCTAGCATTGGAGGTCATGGTGTGGGCCTGTTAGAGTATTTGTGAGAAGACAGGCACACTGTTGATTGTGGTGGAGCTCTGAACTGGTATAACCATTCTGGAAAGTAATGTGCAATTATGTGAATAAAGTGACTTAAATAACTGTATCCTTTGACCCAGAGCTTCCATGACTTGGCTTATATCGTTAGGATAAGAAAAAAGCTCAACATACACCAAAATATTTATAACAGCACTTTTTGTGACAGCAAATTATGGGAAAGAAAATATATGTCTATGACTGAAGAATGGAGAAACAAATTGTGGTATACGAATGTAATGGAACATTAATTGTTATGCTATAAAAATGGTGCATGCGTGTGTGCGTGCGTGTGTGTGTGTGTGTGTGTGTGTGTGTGTGTGTGAGATGAATATAGAGAAGCATGGAAAGAACTTCATGAACTGATGAAAATTGAGGTAATCTGAGAAAAGAAAAAAAGTACACAAGTTGTTCGGCTGTTTAGTCATGTTGGACTCTTGATGACCCCCTGGACTATACTGTCCACGCACCTTTCTTGGCAAAGATGTTGGAGTGATGTGCCATATCCTTCTCCAGTGAATTAAAGCAAATAGAAGTTAAATAACTTGCCCAGGGTCACACAGCTAGTGAGTATCTGACACAGAAATTAAACTCAGGTCTTCCTGATTCCTCACTCAGCACTTTATCCACTGAGCCACCTAGTTTCCTCCTACACAGTAAGTACAACAATATAAATGAAAGAACCACAAATGTATATACAAATCCAAAACAAATAGTGCAAAATGATAAAGAATAAGCAGAATTTGAAAGAAGAGATATGAGAAGACACTGCCACCTTACCCCTTTTCAGAGGTGGAAGATACATTAGTGATTACATTGCATATGTTTTCTGATGTGCTGCTCAATTATGTTTATTTTTTCCTCTTCTTTTTTTCCCTTTTTTTGTCTTTGAAAATATTATTTGTTATATGAATTGTCTTTCTGGGAGAGGAAGAATAAAGGGGAGGAATACTGCAGGATACTAAGGTGACGTACCAAAACAAAAATCAATAAAAATATAGTTTAAAAGGTGAAATTCTATTATATTGGCATTGTCACTCAAGAGGCAAATTTACAAATTTAGATAAAAAGAATGATATCTGCATCCAAAACCTTAAAGAAAAACACAGCTTGGGCATAAGTTCTACTAGAATTCCTAGAAGAAATGAAATAAGGGTTTAAAATGGTTTAAAGTTTTTTTTTTTTCTAAACGAAATGAGAATCCCAGAATAAAATTTCCAAAAGAACTATTGAAGAAAGAATTGGGGAGAGAGCCAATTGCGTAACACAAGAAGTACAAAACCTCAATCAAGCAACAAACTCCACAAAAGTCAGAATGGACCAAATAGATGCCAATGGCTCCATGAGACAATAAGCAATATTAAAACAAAGTCAAAAGACTTAAAGAAAGAAGAAAATATCACCATCTCACAGCAAAAACAACTGACTTGTAAAACAGATTAAGGGGGGGAAATCATTGGAGTACCTAAAAGCCCTGACCAAAAAAGAACATAAACAAGATATTTCTTGAAATCTTAAGAGAAAACTGCATGGATCTTGTAGAACCAGAGATTAAAGTAGAAATAGGAAAAATCTAATGGCCACTCCTAGAAGCAAGACCGCAAATGAAAATTTCCAGGTACATTAAAGCCGAAATCCACAGCTTCCAGGTCAAAGGAAAAGTATTGCAAGCATCTAGAAAAAGAAATCAGGTACTGATGGTTGACAATTGAGGTCAGACACAATTTAGCAGTCACAACTATAAAGGAACAGAGAGTTTAGAATAGGATATTCCAGAATGCAAAGATATTGGCTTACAGCCAAGAATTACTTACCCAGCAAAACTAAATATAATGTACAGGGAAAAAATAGACTTTTTACTGAGACAGAGGACGTCTAAGCATTCCTGATGAAAAGATCAGGTCTGCACAGAAATTGAAGTTCAAATACAAGAGCTAAGAGAAACGTAAAAAAATAAAATGTCCAGAGTCAGGAGATGAATTGCCTTGTATGAAAAACAGCATTTTTTCACTAAAGACTGCTTTGGCTGCATCTCCCAAATTTTGGTATGTCTCATTGTTGTCATTAAATTTGATGCAATGGTTGTTCCTATGATTTGTTCTTTGTCCCCAAAATTCCTTAGGATTGTTATTTGGTATCCAATTAACTTTTATTCTTTCCTCAGTGTTCCTTTATTCAATATAATTTTTATTTATTTATTTATTTTGACCAGTACAATATTTACTTAATACTTTTTTCCTGCTTTTATCTGTAAGATTATTATGCCATAATAATAAAAATCCACTTTGTAGAGGTACTATGTGAAATATGTGTACTGCTTTCTATTCACATTAAATAATCACCAGAGGTCTATCATAGCTAACTTTTCCAAATTTGATTTCATCTTCTTACCTTTTTTAAAACTAGTTGTCCTTTGCACTTCCTTCTTGGAAATCATTAGCGTATGGTTTCATTTATAACAGCCCTTCCCTTCAGATAGCCCCACAATTGGTGTCAGCTGACTTCTCATTGAAGAAGCTGGATAATAGGTCCACTTACCTGGCTCTATGATTCAGTAATCTAGGCAAGAAGCCATCAATTGTTTTAACTCACTACAAAACAGACAAGAAATCACCAATCTCCATTAATTCCACCTAATATTAGATCCCATGTTTCACACTCCAGGCTGTGCTAAGACCCAGAATTCAGAGTTTCTATGTCTTCATCTTTGTTAGTAAACCCTGTTGGATCCACAGTTTGAATTTACATGTATATTCCATTGCCAGGCTTGAAGAAAATGTAGCCATGGAGAACTAAACCGATCGAAACTATGCATTTCTTAAGGACAAAATAACTTACACACTGAGCTCCTTGAGTCTTATAAAGTAACAGTCTTATAGTTACCCACTAGATGTTTTATTTTGAATTTTTCCTGAAATTTTGTATTTTATATTTGCTTATCTATTTTATGGTGGGAATAAAAAATATTTGTGGTGTCTACGCATGCTTCTGTGGTGATTTAACTCTATTAGGCCAAAGTCAGGTGACTAGGGCTCCCTGAAATATATGCAATAAAGTCAGTGAGAAGGTAGAGTTCTTCCATGGAAAGGAGCTTGAGAGCTGGTTTCTGGTTGGGTAAGTCTTCAAATTAATACACAAATTTCTACATTCTTTGAAAATGATCATAATTATCCCACAGAGAAGGATGGATGAGATGGATAGAAGGTCACTAAATTTCTAAGATCCCTACTGAGCTTGTCCTGTACTCAACACTCTTGCCCAGTGATTTATGTTCAAACCATTAGGGGAGGGATATAATTACCTAGAATTTCAAAACTATTACCTTAAAAAGGATCAAATGAATGTTTGCCAATAGCACATACTTGTCAAATGAGGAAATAGAACTTGAAATTGCAGATTAAAAGAGGAATGTTAAAATTCTTGGTTCAGGGAAGGAGAAATAGAAATGGAAAAAATCAGTTTTATCAAAATATCTAAGAATATTACTACTTCTACTACTACTACTCCTATTACTACTACTACTACTTTAAAATAAGATGGTTAAAATAATAGAAAAAAAACTAATGCTAAGAAGGGAAGAATGAAGGAATGAAGTTATGAAGGAGGCCACACAGTATGATAGAAAGTCAGAGGATCTGGGTTTATGTCCCAGAGCTGCCCGTGGGAACATTGGCAAGTCACCTCCCATCTCTTGGTCTTAGTTTCCTCATCTATAAAAAGAAGAGTTTGGACTTGATGACATTTAAGGTTTTTTCCAATTCTGAATTTATGATCCTATTATCTATTATATTAGCTATTGACATTAATATGATACAGCAGATGTGCATAGAATTAAATGATACATTGTTATTTACATATATCTGCTTGGATGGGAGTTTATATGAAACATCTTATTTTTGAACGAACTGAGCTGGAGAGATTTTGAAAAAAAATGACCATTTGATTATGTTCCTAAAGACTATTTACTGACAGTTCTTTAAAAAAATTATAAACAGATGCCCACAGTTTCTTGATACAATACTCTTTTATTTTTGCATATTGAAATATTTGTGTTTGATAATAACTGATAAGTACAAAATAACATTTTTTTTTAAAACAAAGACTGCTAGTCATGAGAGTAATCAAGCAGGTAGAGATTTCCACTATTTTTCTCTCCTTTGTGTGTGGATCTTTGTGCTTGGATCTTCCAGGGGTCATGATTCTCACTTGCCCCCCTCATTTCTGTGGGTGTAGCTTTCTTTCAAATCTGTCTATGGCTAAGAGGATTATGGTAGCACCTTCAGGGGTGTGCTGTTAAAAGTTTAGCAGAAGGCTCTCTGTAAAAAGAAAATATATACACAACACTTTTTTCTTAGTTTAATCTGCATTATTAATATTTTTCCATCACTTTTTAAAGTGTAGAAATCAGCAAAACAATAAATCAGACTCTGACCTGTAGTTACCGATTTTGGAGGTATAAATGCTCAAACTGAAAATTTAACAATCAGCTCTCGAGAAGGTGTAGCTGGCTCCAGCACTCCTCTACCCTGAATCTAACTCATCCTAGGTAGCAACAGCTGTGATTGTGGACTCACTGTAATCCTGGAGGACATAACCATTTAATGTATCCTTTCTTCTCTGGCATTCAGTAAATCTTTTTTTTTATTTTTGTCAGCATAAGCCTTGAGCCCATGGATAGTGATGAATCAGTAGTTTTTTTTTTAATTTAAATGCCTTTATGTAAATTTGTGACATCTATTACAGTTATTCATAAACCTTTCTTGCTTATTTCATGGTTCTTAGCTCCGCTGACATAGATGGGGCTGCTGGATATCTGAGTTCCAGGTGGGTTTGGTCTTACTAGATGTTAGCAAAGATGAGAGACCTCAGTGAATTTTAAGGTGATGGACTTGGAAAGGCAGAAAAAAAGTAAAATACACTTTTTACATTAAGCCAAAATTCCAGGTTTTAGTTTATTGGAAAAGCTTATTAATAACTATAGAAAGAATCATGCTTCCTGAATCAGTTTTTTTCTTTTCATAAAAGGTCCTTTCAAAGTCTGATAACACTAACTAGAAGTTCAGATTACTCAATTGTACTTCAGCATTATTTATGAACCATCTAGAAAAAAAGGCTAAAATCAACACATTTTTTCTGACCATGTTTTAGCTTTAGATAGATTATTGTAACGGAATATGCAGATAGTATATAGAGAATCATCCTTGGAGTTAGTAATACCTGAGCTCAAATTCTGACTTTGATATATACTTTTTTTTCATCTTGGACAAATCACTTAATTTCTTAGTTCCTTAGCCAACTCTCTAAGCTATTAAGTTGTAGAGAAAGGGAAAAATATATACATATATACATAAATATATACACATACATATACATCTATACACACATATAAATACATGTCTATATACACATGTACAAAATATATCTATATATTCATAAGTGGATGTAGACGTGTACATAGTTATATATCATCACTTTTAAAACTGTGTTCTTTTAATTTGTCTCCAGCACTGAATATCTGTTATTATAAGATCCTTCTAAAGTCTTAAAAAACAGAAACAAAGAACATAAATAAAACCTTAATTCTATTGTTCAGAAGCTTTCAAAATTGAAGTTATAGAATTTGGCTTTAAAAGCAAGGTTTAAAATGTCTACTAGATGTGTGGATCCATTGATTGTATTGATTACTTTGTGAACTCACTGAGAAATACTTATGCACTTAGTCTAGCTGTTCCAGTGGCTTTCTGGTTATCCCACTGCTTCCTGCTGAGTAAAGTTCTCAATAATTGATTGAAATGTAAATAAACTGGAAGGAGCATTTTAAGCTTGAGAGAGAAATATTTGTTAAACGTTTACATAAAAAGGATCATTGGGATGGCAGTAAGAGCAACACAAGATACAAGAGCAGCAGGAATGTGAGAAAGAAAAGATTTATTACTTGATTCTGGGCAACTCTTCCCCCCACCCTGAGCCAGAGCCCTTCATGAACTTCTGTTTGTTTTCTCTCATTGCTGTATGAGTAAATTCTTAACCATTGGCTGGTAAGTCACACCAGATATTATATTTATGCTGCTTTTGTTCTTTTCATGCATCAATGGAGAAATACTCACCTTTCTTTGATATTAACTGTGACTATTAGACATGTTTAAATAAGCTCTGAATATTTTTTTTTTTTTAGTTTAAGGAAACATGAGGAAAGGCACACAAAATAATTCAATCAATACTTCTAATGATTTAGCTCGAAGCAAAGTTGTAAAGGTAACTCGCTTAGTTACCTTAGGTAACTCCCATAGTGTCTTACTCTCTTTTTTGTACCCTTTTCTTCCTCTGTGTGTTCCTGGTGTCTTATATTTTTATAACTTGCTACTAAAATTAATCATTATTCATTTATGATATTGTATAAAGTGAGAGTTGTATCTCACAGAGTATTTACAGTTGAAGCCTTATATCTAATTTTGGGATGTAAGCTATGTGCCCTGTTAAAATAAACTTGGACTTCAGTTGGAAAGGAAGTCATTTTTGTAGCCAGAGGTAAGGAATTTTTCTTGGAGTTCCAGAGATCACACACATTGGCAGTAGCCCACTTTGTATTTTTGTCAAGGCTCACTCTGGTTCTTACCTCTTCTTTTCCCTCAAACAGTACATAAAATCTTCTAGGGATAGACATTATTTTCTTTATTTATGTTTACCATTTTTAGGATACCTACAAGTAGACATTTTCCTCCCTACCTATGCAACATTAGAGGCAAGTATAGCCAAAAAGAGTAAAAGCTGTGTGATGATGGAGGATGTTTGGATGAGGGACTTTATTTTTTTTAGTAGTATTTTATTTTTTTCCCAATTACATGTCAAGATAATTTTTAGCATTCATTTTACAAGATTTTGAGTTTCAGGTTTTTCTCCCTCCCTCTATCCCCTTCTCTCTTCCTAAAATGGTAGGCAAAGTGATTAAGGTTCTACATGTGCTATTATGTAAAACATTTTTTCATAATAGTCACAATTATTAAAAAAGAAACAGATCAAAGGGAAGAAACACAAAAAAGAATAAAGTAAGTATAAAAAGTATGCTTTGATATGCATTTAGGGACAATTAATTCTTTATCTGGATGTGGTTAGCATTTTCCATGATAAGTCCTTTGTACTCATTGTGTTGCTGAGGAGAACTGAGTCATTCATTGTGGATCATCACACAATGTTGCTGATACAAAACACAATGTTTTCCTGGTTCTGCTTTTTTCATTTAGCATCAGTTCATGTAAGACTTTCCAGGTTTTTCTGAAATCTACTTGTTCAACATTCTTTATTGCACAATAATATTCCATTACATTCATATACCACAGTTTGTTTGGCCATTCCCCAATTGATGGGCATCCCCTCAATTTCCAATATTTTGACAGCACAAAAAATATTTTTGCACATCTATGTCCTTTCCCCTTTATTATGATCTCTTTGAGATACAAACCTAGTATTGATATTGTTGGATCAAAGAGTATGCAGTTTGGTTGCCCTTTGGGCATAGTTCCAATTTTTTCTCCAGAATTTTTGGATCAGTTCTCAACTCCACCAACAATGCATTAGTGTCCCAATTTTCCCACATTTTATTCAATATTTATAATTTTCCTTTTTTGTCATATTAGCCAATCTCATAGGTATGAGGTAGTACCTCAAAGTTGTTTTAATTTGCATTTCTCTAATCAAAAGTGATTTAAAGCACTTCTTCACATGACTATGGTTAGCTTTGGTTTCTTCATATGAAAACCGCCTGTTCATATCCTTTGACCATTTATCAATTGGGAAATAGTTTGTATTCTTATAAATTTGACTCAGTTGTCTACGTATTTGAGAAATGAGGAGAATTCTGGTTTTTGTTCCACTCTATCTGCTTCTGTTTTATGTAACAGTTCATCTCATTCACATTCACAGTTATGACCACTGCGTATTTCCCTCCATCCCATTTTTCTTCCTGTTTGTCCTTTCCCTCCTCAACAATGTTTTGCTTCATTCTACCATCTCCCCCAGTCTGCCCTCTTTTCTGTCAGCCCCCACCCTGACCTCCACTTTACTTAATTTCCTCCCCTCCTTCTTTCCTGTCAGCTGATTTCAACTGATTGTGTATATTATTCCCTCTTTGAGCCAATATTGATGAGAGGAAGGTTCAAGTTATGCCCATTGCTCCCCCTCCGATCTTTCCCTCCATTATAATAGGTCTTCTGTGCCTCTTCATGTGAAATAATTTACCCTATCCTATCTCTCCCTTCCTTCTGCACCCAGTGTACTTCTCTTTCTCATCTCTTAATTATTTTTCATGTCATTCCCTCAAATTTACTTTATCCTTGTACTCTTTATTTATTTCTTCTAGCTGTACAATTTTTGTAGTGGTACAATTTTTAAGATTACAAGTATTATCTTTCCATGTAGGTGTGTTTTCTTTTCCCATTTTAGGCTTTTTTTGGGGGGGGTCTTAATATTGGAGATCAATTTTTTTTTTGGTCAGTTCTGGTCTTCTCCTTATGAAAGATTGAACTCATTCTATTTCATTGAATGACCATTTTTTCCCTTGAAGTATTATGCTTAATTTCACTGTGTAAGTGATTCTTGGTTATAGTCCTAGCTCCTTTGCCTTCCAGAATATCATGTTCCATGACCTCTGATTCTTTAATGTGGCAGCTGCTAAGTCCTGTGCAATCCTGATCGTGGCTCCCCAAAATTTGAATTGTTTCTTTCTGGCCACTTGCAGTATTTTTTCCTTGACATGATAGTTCTGAAATTTGACTATAAATTTGATAGGAGTTGTTATTTTGGGATCTCTTTTCTGAGGTGATCAATGGATTCTACCAATGCTTATTTTGTCCCCTGGTTCCAGGATATCAGGGCAGTTTGCCTTGATAATTTCTTGAAAGATGTTGTGCAGGTCTCCTCTTGATGGAGTACTTTCAGGTACTCCAATGGTTCTGACATTGTCTCTTCTAGATCTATTCTCCAGGTCAGTTGTTTTATCCAATGAGGTATTTTACATCTTCTTTTATTTTTTTTTCATTCTTTTGAATTTGTTTGATTGATTCTTGATGCCTCAGTCATTAACTTCCACTTACCCAATTGTAACTTTTAAGGGGTTGTTTTCTTCAGTTAGTTTTTATATTTTCTTTTCCATTTTGCCAATTTCCAATTACCATTTTTCTTTTTTTTAACAATTTATTTATTTTTAGTTTTCAACATTCACTTTCACAAGATTTTGAATTCCAAATTTTCTCCCCATCTTGTCCCTTCCCCCACTCCAAGATGGCATGCATTCTAAATACTCCTTCTTCTAATCTTCCCTCTCTTCTATCTCTCCCCTTCTCTTATCTCCTTCCCCTACAATTTTCCTGTAGGGCAGGATAGCTTTCTATACCTCATTGCCTATATATCTTATTTCCCAGTTGCATGTGAAATCAATTTTTAACATTTGTTTTTAAAACTTTGGAATCCAAATTTTCTCCCTTCCTCCCTCCCCACCCACCCACATTGAGGAGACAAGCAACTTGATACTGATTATACATGTGTCATCATGCAAAACATTTCCATAGTGGTCATCTTGTGAAAAACTAACTGTATTTCCCTTCATCCTATCCCACCCCCCATTCATTCTATTCTCTCTTTTTAAGCTGTCTCTCCTTAGAAGTGTTTGCTTCTGATTACTCCCTCCCCCAGTCTGCCCTCCTCTATATTATCCCCCTCCTCCCTTGTCCCCTTCCCCCCTATTTTCCTGTAAGGTAAGATAGATTTTCATACCCAATTGAGTATGTATGGTATTCCCTCCTTAAGCCAAATCCAACGAGAATAAGATTCACGCATTCCGTCTCACCTTCCCCCATTTCCCCTCCACTCTAACAGCCTTTTCTTGCCTGTTTTATGTGAGATAATTTACCCCATTTTACTTCTCTTTTTCTCCTTCTCTTAGTATCCTCTCTCACTCCTTAATTTTGTTCTCCAAATATCACTCCTTCATCTTCAAATCACACTGTGCCATCTATCTATCTATCTATCTATCTATCTATCTATCTATCTATCTATC
>NW_020954590.1:100481945-100570663 GCF_900497805.2 Vombatus ursinus
ATCTATCTATCTATCTATCTATCTATCTATCTATCTATCTATCTATCTCTCTCTCTCTCTCTCTCTCTCTCTCTCTCTCTCTATCTGTCCATCTCTCTATCTCTTTATCTATCTATCCATATAATTTTTTCCCTCCAACTACCCTAATACTGACAAAGGTCTCATGACTTACAAATATCATCTTTCCATGTAGGAATATAAACAGTTCAACCTTAATGAGTCCCTTATGATTTCTCCAATGCTTCTCTTCAGTCTTGTATTTGAAAGTCTAATTATCTATTTAGCTCTTGAAAGTCCTTGCTTGAAAGTCCTCTATTTCACTGAATGTTAATTTTTCCCCCTGAAGGATTATACTCAGTTTTGCTGGGTGGTTGATTCTTGACTGTAATCCTATCTCTTTTGTCCTCCAGTATATCATATTTCAAGCCCTCCGGTTGCTTAAGGTAGAAGCAGCTAAATCTTGTGTTATCCTGATTGTGTTTCCATAATACTTGAATTGTTTCTTTCTGGCTGCTTGCAATATTTTCTCCTTGACCTGAGAACTCTGGAATTTGGCTACAATATTTCTAAAAGTTTTCTTTTGGGTATCTCTTTCAGGAGGTGATTGGTGGATTCTTTCCTTTTCTATTTTGCCCTCTGGTTCTAAAATATCAGGGCAGCTTTCCTCGATAATTTCTTGAAAGATGATGTCTGGCTCTTTCTGATCATGACTTTCAGATAGTCCAATAATTTTTAAATTTTCTCTCCTGGATCTATTTTCCAGGTCAGTTGTTTTTCCAATGATATATTTCACATTGTTTTCTATTTTTTCATTCTTTTGGTTTTGTTTTACAACATCTTGATTTCTCATAAGGTCACTAGCTTCCAATTGTTCCATTCTAATTTTTAAGGAAGAATTTTCTTCAGTGAACTTTTGGACTTCCTTTTCCATTTGACCAATTCTGCTTTTTAAAGGCATTCTTCTCCTCATTGAGTTTTTGGACCTCTTTTGCCAGTTGGGTTAGGCTATTTTTAAGGAGTTATTTTCTTCAGTATTTTTTTTGGGGGGGTCTCCTTTAGCATGCTGTTGACTTGTTTTTCATGATTTTCTTGCATCACTCTCATTTCTCTTCCCAGTTTTTCCTCTACTTCTCTTACATGCTTCTCAAAATCCTTTTTGATCTCTTCCATGGCCTGGGACAGATTTATATTTTTCCTGGAGGCTTTGGATGTAGGAGCTTTGACTTTGTTGTCTTCTTCTAGTTGTAAGTTTTGATCTTCTTTGTTACCAAAGAAATATTCTATGGTCTGACTTTTTTTGTGCAGTTTGCTCATGATCCCAGCCAATTAGTTGAGTTAAAACTCTTTGTTAAGGTAGGGGTCTCCTTCCAGTGTGGAGAATGTACTGTCCCAAGCTTTGGGGGTTTTGTGCAGCTGTTTTCAGAGATATTTCTAGGGACCTGTAAATTTTCAGTTTTTCCGAAGTGGTAAGATCAAGGATGAGGTATTTACTCCTTTCTTGGCCTGTGCTTTGTTCTATGAGTGACCATAAACATTCTTTTCTGCCTTGAAACTGTGAGGAGGATTCCCTCTCTACCACCACTTCAAGTTCCACCATGCCAGTGCTCCTCCTTGCTCCAGGATCACCACCCAGAACTGTGACCCAGATACAAGCATGGTCAAAGCAAGAGAATCCTGCCTCAGAACCAGCAAAGAGATCCTTGCAATGCCCCTCTGATCAGCCACTTGATTACCCCTCAGTCTGTGGGCTGGAAGCTCAGGAAGCATTTGCCTCCCTGGGGTTGCACTTGGTACTGGGCCTGGGACCAAGCTTCTCTCTCTCACTGCGGTCACAGACTTTTCCCACTGACCTTCTAAGTTCTCTTTGGCATTTGTGGGTTGAGAAGTTTGGAAACCACCACAGCTGTCCATGATTCAGTCCCACGAGGCCTGCTTCAGGTTTTGCCTATGCGCCCATGCTGAACTGTGTTCCTCTCACTGCCCAGCATGATATTTCTAATCAACCATACAGGTTGTCTTGGGCTTGAAATTTATTTCGCTCTGTCTTTTTATGGGTTCTGTTGCTTTAGAATTTGTTTAGAGCCATTTTTTAACAGGTATTTGGCCGGGTTTGTGGGACCGCTCAAGCAAGTCACTGCTTTTACTCCACCATCTTGGCTCCACCCCGCCATTGTACTTTCTAAGGAACTGTTTTCTTCAGTGGATTTTTGTATCTCCTTTTTCATTTGGCCAATTCTACTTTTAAAGCAATGTTTTCTTTTTCCAAGCTTTTGACTCTTTTTTCATGATCCTCTTGAATCACTCTCATTTCTTTTCCCAATTTTTCTTCTACCCCTCTTATATGATTTTTAAGCTCCCCCTTGAACTGTTCTATGAGTTCTTTCAAGCTTAAGACCACTTCCCATTTTTCTTTGGGTATTTTGACATTGTCCTCTTCTGAGTTTATGTCTTGATCTTCCCTGTCACCATAATAGCTTTCTATGGTCAGATTATTATTATTATTTTTTGGCTTTTCCTTTTTGGCCTTTTTTCTTTCTTTTAAATGTGAGCTCTGCTCCAAGGGTGGCAGGGATACTGTCTCAGGCTTCTTGTGACAGACTCTATAGTCCCTGGTGGTTTAACGGGTGCTACACTGATGTTGCCCTGAGTCTCATGGGGGACCCTCACTGCACTGAAGGAATGGGAGGTGGGTGTGGCTGGCATTGCTAGAGGTCATAGGAGTCTGGAAGCTTACCTGGTGTTGAACCAGCATTATAGTGCTGGTGTCTGGATTGTGCTGAGGCCAGTGGGATTTTACTGCATTTCCCAGGGCTACACTGAAGCAAGTGGTGATCTGGCCATTGGGAGCTGTCTGTTTGCCCAAGGCTATGCTGAAGTGGAGGTCTGGCTGCTAGACAGTGCCTGTTTGCCCAATGGTGGCAGTTCTCAGATCTGGGGACCTGCTCTCTTGTCATGCTGAGGCCCATAGGGGATCCTGGTGTTGGCATTTGTCTGCTCACCCACACTGGGGCTCTGGATCTCCTGATGGTTTGCTGAGGTGGGGTTTGCTGCTGGCTTGCTGAGATGCTTCCTGTCCTGGACTGTGCTCCCCTTTTACTGGAGTGAGACAGACCTTTCTTGCTGATCTTCCAAGTTTCTTGGGCTAAAAGATAGTTTCACTCGATCTTTTTGCTGGTCATGCTGTTCTAGGATTTGTTTTTGGGTGCTATTTTATGGTTGTTTGGAGGTGAATATGGGAGTTACAGGAATTTACTGCTTACTCTACCATCATCTGGGTGGGGAACTTAAAAAGAAGGGTCCATGTAAATTTGAACAAGATCCCAGGTAAGCCTTCATATGTGACTCTGAGATGGTGCAATGACCAATGTTCCATCTTCTTTAGTAGTAAAGACAACAGGGTCC
Organism: Vombatus ursinus; assembly: GCF_900497805.2. NCBI lineage: Eukaryota > Metazoa > Chordata > Mammalia > Diprotodontia > Vombatidae > Vombatus > Vombatus ursinus. The sequence continues at coordinate 100,485,348 of NW_020954590.1, forward strand.
AAGAATTTGAGAGATGAAAGGGACCTAAATAGCTCTAATCAAACTCATATTTGACAAAATATCCCCAGTACTACCCAAAACATGTGGTTATCCAGGTTTCCCACTTACCAGTTCTCCAGGAGAACTATTTTCTTTCTTCTTTTTTTTTGTTTAAGCTTGCAAAAGAATATTTTTATTTCAATTTATTATTTATTTCTAACACATTTTTCTTTTTAAATTTTTAGTTCCAAATCCTTTCCTCTCCTATCCCTCCCCACCCATGGAGAAGGCAAGCAATATGACATCAATTATACATGTGAAATCATTCAAAACATATTTCCATATTAGCCATATTTCAAAAAAAGCAAGAAAAATAAGTTGAGAAAATTATACTTCAATTTGCATTCAGAGTTCATTGTTTCTTTCTCTGAAATGGCATTTTTCATCATGATCCCTTTGGAATTGTCTTGAATCATTGTACTGATAAGAATGGCCAAGCTTTTCATGATTTATTATCATTACAACATCACTGTTACTGTTTACATAATTTTTCAGTTCTCACTTCACTTTGCATCAGTTTATATAGATGTTTTTCTGAAACCAGCCCCTTGTCATTTCTTACAGAACAATAATATTCCATCATGATCATATGCACAACTTATTCAGCCATTCCCCAATTGATGAGCATCCTCTTAATTTCCAATTCTTTGTCAACACAAAAAGAGTTGCTCTAAGTATTTTTGTATAAGTTCTTTTCCTTTTTCTTTGATCTCTTTGGGATACAGACCTCATAGTGGTATTGCTGAGTCAAAGGGTATGCACAGTTTTATAGCCCTTTGGGTATAGTTTCAAATTGTTCTCCAGAATGGTTAAATCAGTTTGATACTCCGCCAGTAGTTCATTAGGGCATCTATTTCTCCCTCATCCTTTCCAGCATTTGTCATTTCTGATAGTTGTGAGATGGTATCTAAAAGTTGTTTTATTTGCATGTCTCTAATCAATATTAATTTAGATGATTTTTATATGACTATAGATAGCTTTGGTTTCTTCTTCTGAGAACTGTTTATATCCTTTGACCACTTATCAACTGGGGAATGACCCTTATTTTTATAAATTTTACTCAGATCTATAGTCAGTATATATTTGAGATATGAGGCTTTTATCAGAGAAATGTGCTGTAAACATTTTTGATATTCATTTATTGTCTATGATACCCTTTAGCAAAATGTTGTTTCCCCAATTTTCTTTTTAATAGGTCTATTTTTGTTTTTGCTTTGTCTGAGATCATGATGGCTACCTCTGCCTTTTTAAATTTAAGTTGTAGCATAATAGAATCTGTTACAGCTTTAACTCTGTCTTCTTTCTGTTTCAAGTGTGTATCTTATAAACAACAAATTGGATTCTGTTTTCTAATCTGTTCTGTTATTTGCTTCTGTTTTAGGAGTGAGCTAATTCCATTTATACTCACAGTTATGATTACTAATTATGTATTTCCTCCTATCTCCTTTTTTTTCTTCCTCTCTTTTTATCCTGTCTCTCTTTAAAATCTACCATTTCTGACCACTATTTCCCTTAATCTGCCTTCCCTTTTATCACCTCCCCTTTCTCTTATCCCATTCCCCTCTTATTTTCCTTTTGGGTAATTTACATTTCTATACACAACTGAATATATGTTTATATAGATATACTCTTCCCTCTTTGAACCAATTTCAATGAGAGTGTGATTCAAACATTACCTACCACCACTTTCCTTTCCCCGCCTTCATTGTAAAAGCTTTTCCTTGCATGACTCTTTTATGAGATAGTATTCCCTATTCTGCCTCTCCCTTGCCCCTTCTACCAGTGACTCCCTCCTTCTCACTCCTTCATTTTTTGAGAGATCATTCAAACATAATCAACTCACATCCATGCCCTCTGTCTATGTAAATTCATTTTTAATGCCCTGATAATGATGCAATTCTTAGGAGTTATATGTATCATCTTCCCATATGGGGGTGTTAATCCCTTAACTTTATTGAGTCTCTTATGATTATTCTTTCATGGTTACTTTTTATGCTTCTCTTGAGTTTTGTATTTGAATATCAAATTTTCTTTCTGGCCTTGGTCTTTTCATCAGGAATGTTTGAAAATCCTCTATTTCATTAAATGACCATTTGCCCCCCTCACCCCCAAGGATTATACTCAATTTTGCTGGGTAGGTGATTATTGGTCATAATTCTAGCTCCTTTGTACTCTGGAATATCACATTATAAGCCCTTCACTCCTTTAATGTAGAACCTGCTAAATCTTGTGTTATCCTGACTATTGTTTCATGACATTTGAATTGTTTCTTTCTGACTGCTTGTCATATGTGTGTGTGTACATATATATGATTATATATGTATATGTATATGTATACATATATGTAGATGTAGATATAGATATGTAGATATAGACCCAGGAGCTCTGGCATTTGGCTATAGCATTTCTGAGAGGTTTTTTGTTTGTTTGTTTGTTTGTTTTGTTTTGTTTTGTTTTGTTTTGTTTTGTTTTGCTAGGCAATGTGGTTAAGTGACTTGCCCAGGATCACACAGCTAGTAAGTGTCAAATGTCTGAGGCTGGATTTGAACTCAAGTCTTCCTGACTTCAGGGCCAATGCTCTAACCACTACACCACCAAACTGTCCTGAGAGTTTTAATTTTGGGATCTCTTTCAGAAAGAGATTGGTGTATTATTTCAATTTCTATTTTACTGATAGATCTAGATATCAGGGCAGTTTTCCTTGATATTTTCTTGAAAGATGTTGCCTTGGCTTTCTTTTTGATCATGCTTTTCAGGTAGCCCAATAATTCTTAAATTATTTCTTCTGGATTTATTGTTCATCAGTTGTTTTTCCAATTAGATATTTCACATTTTCTAGTTTTTCTATTCTTTTGATTTTGTTTGATACTTTTTTGATGTCTCCTTGAGTCATTAACTTCCACTTGCCCAATTCTAATTTTTAAGGAATTATTTTCTTTATTGAGATTTTGTACCTCTTTTTCCATTTGGCCAATTCCGGGTTTTCTTTTTTAATTAATTAATTAATTTTTAGTTTTCAACAATCACTTCAATAAGCTTTTGAGTTTTAATTTTTTCTCTCCCTCCTTCTCCACCTCCCTCCCCAAGACAAAGTGCAATCTGATATAGGCTCTACATATACACTCCTATTAAACATATTTTCACATTAGTCATGTTGTAAGGAAGAATTAGAACCAATAAGAGGAACCACAAGAAAGAGGAAACAAAACAATACACCTTTTATATCTAAATCATGGACCCATTTTGACTTTATTTTGGTATATGGTGTAAGGTTTTGGTCTCTGCCTAGTTTCTGCCATACTGTTTTCTAGTTTTCCTAGCAGTTTTTGTCAAATAGTGAGTTCTTATTCTAGAAGCTGGGGTCTTTGGGTTGATCAAATAGTACATTACTATAGTCATTGACTACTGTGTCTTGCATACCTAACCTATTCCAGTGATCCATCACTCTATTTCTTAGCTAGTACCAAGTAGTTTTGATGATGTCTGCTTTATAATGCAATTTAAAATCTAGAATGGCTAGGCCACCTTTCCTAGAATTTATTTTCATTAGTTCCCTTGATATTCTGTACCTTTTGTTCTTACAAATGAACCTTAATATTTTTTCTAGCTTTACAAAATAATTTTTGTTAGTTTGATTGGTATGGCACTGAATAAGTAAATTAGCTTAGGGAAAATTGTCATGTTTATTGTATTAGCTTGGCCTACCCATGAGCAACTGATTTTTTTTCCAATTATTCAGATCTGACTTTATTTGTGTGAAAATGTTTTGTAATTGTGTTCATATAGTTACTGGGTTTGTTTCGGCAGGTAGACTCCTAAATATTTTATAATGTCTCAAGTGACTTTAAAAGGAATTTCTTTTTCTATTTCTTGCTGTTGGACTTTGTTGGTAATATATAGAAATACTGATTATTTATTTATATCCTGAAACTTTGCTAAAATTGTTTATTATTTCAAGTAATTTTTTACTTGATTCTCTAGGATTCTCTAAGTATATCATCACATCATTTTCAAAGAGTGATAGCTTTGTTTCTTCTTTGCCTATTCTAATACCTTCAATTTCTTTTTCTTCTCTTATTGCTAAAGCTAACATTTTTATACTTACAAAACCTGATGTCACACAAATAAATCAATAAATCAATATTATGATTTGGTCCAATACCTCTTCGACTTGGATGCCATACTCAGTTCTGTTTAGGAATGATGATAATGGATTTAAGGGTAGTGGGAAGAAACTTAATAAGCTTAGACTGTTTCTGCTATATATGTTAAATTTTATATTAATTTTTCTTGATAGAATTGTAGAACATGTTTTAAGTAGATAAGTTTTCTAAATAGATATCAGATGAACTAGCATTCTCACCATATTTGTATCCATTTTATATATAAATAATATACAATGGAGAATTTTTCTAAAGAACTGAGAGACTAACAGATTTATACACTAATGAAAATACAAAGAGTAGAAGGAAAGTTATCGGAAGAGAAGCAAATGTCAATAAGTTTAAATGGACACATAAATTCTATATAAGCCAGAGATTGACCTTAAAGACAGATGTGCAAAAGTAATTGAAGATCAAAGGTTTTCCCAACTATAATACATAAAAAGATTAATACTATAAAATAGAAAATAATATCAGAAATATGTCCAGTATTGAGGAGTATAGAAAGCAAAACAATAATCAAGAAAGTATACAGAAAAAGTACAGAAACAAAAGCAAATGAAAGAAAGAAATAAGAAAAAAGAAACAAAACATATGCTTTGAAATTTCAAGACACCTAGTGGTTAAATTTAACAAACTCAAATTCAAACAACAAATTTTGTAAATGGTCACAAGAAAGACCTTCAAAGGTGAAGAAAAGAAGAGTAAGTAAAACAAGATTGTTTTTCAGCTATGAGAAATCACAGAAACAATTGGGATAGCATATCCCCAGAAACAAAGGATCTCAAGCTAAAATCTAAAATGATATGGTCTGTAAAACTGAAGTCCATCATCAATAAAAAGCAGGATTTCAATAAAAGAAAAGCATTTACGATCATTTCAAAAAAGATGAAAGCAGATTATTTGACTTAAAACACTCAAAATAATAGAAATGAAAGGGTGATAAATGAGTACAACTATTAAGGAAAGATAAATCAATAATTTTAGTCATTTCATGTATAAAAGGTATTGTTTAAGAAGAAAGTTAACTGTGGAAAAATAGAAGGGATAAAAAGAGTTTGTCAAATGATTAAAGAAAAAAGAATACAAAGTTAGATGTGTTTAAATGGAACTTAAGGAATCAGGAGCAAAGGTGGAAGAAATTAATTGAAGCAACATGGTCTAAACATGATGACCCTAGAGTTGAATCAATATCTTTTGTGGGATGGAGTTACAGAGTGGGAGCTCGCAAAAATGGAGAGATATATGAGATGGAGGATAGTGGATCATGTACCCCGAGTATGATTTCAGAAATGATGTTCATTCCTATGCATTTATTGTTGTCCTCCATGGTCTAAGAGGATCAAAATGACATCACAATGTCAGGGTCAATGTACAATGTGTCCAGCTGTGGTTGATCAGACCAAGATGTGCTCTACCACAGGTCAGGCACAAATAGTCCATATGAACATTTGGGATGGAGATGTCTCTTAATTTGCATATCTCATAGTTTCTTTTGAGCTACTGCAATTTTTCTTTGCTCACAGCATACAGGGGCCTTTTTTGATGTGGGCATGCCATGCTGGACAGCTCTGTGCCAGTGTCTTCCATGTCTCACAACTGATACTAACATTATTCAGAGAGACCTTGAGAGTGTGCTTGGATCACTTCTTATCTCCATGTGAGCACTTGCCTTGTGTGAGCTCTTTGTAAAATAGTGTTTTAGACAAAATTATGTTTGACATTCCAGCAATGTGGTCATCGGAGTTGTGCTCTCTACAGTAGAATTTGAATTCTAGGCAGTTCAGCTCAAGAAAGGACTTCAGTGTGTGGTACCTTATGTTGTCAGGTGATCTTCAGAATCTTCCTACCACAGTTCAAATGAAAGCTATTCAGTTTCTTGGCAGGGCATGTGCAATGAGGTTAGCACAGCAGCTCTGTACATATTCAGTTTGGTAGGTAAACTAATAGCCCTTCTTTTCCACACTTTATTTTGGAGCCTCTCAATGTGGAGCTAGCCCTGACAATGCATGAATCAAACTAATCATCTGTGTGTACATCCCTGGAAAGTATATTCAAGGCAAGTGAACTTATCCACAGAATTTAACATTTCTGCATTTCTGTAACTGATGGTTCCACATATGGATGGTGTGGTGCTGGCTAGTGAAGAACCTCTGTTTTCTTGGTATTAATTGTCAGGCCAAAACTAGTATAAACAGGAGAGAATTGATCCATAATCTGCTGCATCTCAGCCTTAGAGTCTACATTGAACGCACAGTCATCTGTGAACACAAATTTGTATACCAACTTTCCCTTCACTTTAATTTTGGCTTTTCAAGTTAAATAATTTAGTCTCAGTATGACAGCTGGATTTTATGCTAATTTTGTCCTCACTGGAGGCATCTGATAGCATCATGGAAAACAACATGCTAAAAGGCATGGGAGCAAGCACAAAGCCCTGCTTAACTCCATTGGTGACTGGGAAAACATAAGAGCATCATCTATTATCCAGAACCCATGTAAGCATGCCATCATGAAACTGGTATACAATACTGATGAACTTCTCCAGACAACCAAATTCTACCATGATCTTCCATCAGCCCTTATGACTGACAGTAGCAAAGGCCTTGGTTATATTGATGAACATTGTGTGCAGACCTCTGTTTTGCTCCCGGCATTCCTCCTGTAGTTGGTGTGTGGGAAACAGTATGTCAACAGTTTTTTTTTTGGCCCTTCCTGAAGTCATACTAGCTCTTGGGTAGACCAACTTCCAGATGAAGGATCAGTCAATTAAGGATGATCTGGAAAGAATTTTGATAGCAATGATTAAGAGAGAGACTCTCCTGTAATTGTCACAAAACAATCCATTTCTTTTTCATTTATAGAGATGGGCAATGGAGGCATCCTTGATCTCCTGGGGAAAATCTCCTTTTGCCACAGAACTCAGAATGTTTCTGGTGTCTTTTATATGATCAGTGGGCCCCCTGCCTTGTAACTCTCTGCTGAAATGAAATCAACACCAAGTGGTTTGCCACTTGATAGGATCGTATTGCCATTCAAAACCTTTTCAGTTGGAAGTTTAGCTAGAGAGAGATTGACTACAATCTGAGGTATACAATCAATGGCTTCAGCATTGGTTGATGATGTTCTGTTAAGAACACTATGGAAGTGTTCAGCTCATTTCTCCAGGATAGCGTCCTTATCACTGATCAGTGTGCTTCCCTCCACACAGAGTAATTGAGATGTACCAAAGGTCTCTGGTTTATAAATAGCCATCAGGGCATTATAGAAGCATTTTGGATTGTTACTATCAGCATAAAACTGAATCTCATCTGCCTTCTTATTAAACCAAGAATCCTGCATCTCTTTAAGCTTCACTTTACTTTTTAGGTAGTTACATGCTACCTTCTTAGAAACAAATGAACTATCCTATTGGTAAAGCCTGTGCAGTTCTCGTCTTTCATTTAGTAGCTCATAGATTTCCTCAACATTTTAATGAAACCAGTCCTGATGTTTGCAAGTATTCTGGCCCAGATAAATAAATGTGGCACAGTATACCAATCTCTGAAAGCTGCCCACTCCTTTTCTGTTGCCAAACATGTGTCCGCTCAGTTTTTCCTCCGAGTTAGCAACAAACTGTTTAGGCATGGAGAAACACTCTAATCTGTTGACGTTGAGCCTTCTGATAGTCATCTTGCTTTGAGAGGACAGCTTTTGTTGAATACAAATGTTTAGCTTGGAAAGAATTAGTCTATGATTGGCCCAGCACTCTGTACCCCACATTGACTTAGTCACTCTCACATCCTATCTGTCTCTTCTCCTTATAATGACATAATCTATTAAATGCCAGTGTTTGCTGTGAGGGTGCATCCATGAAGTTTTATTGCATTTAGGTAGAAGAAGACAGTGTTGGTGATGAGAAGGTCATGAGACTCACATGTCTTCGGTTGTGAGTGACTACTGCTGTTACTCCTTCCAACTCCACTCTTCCCAAGGACTCCCTGCCATGTCTGATAGTCTGTGCCTTCTTTGGCATTAAAGTTGCCCAGGATTACAAGCTTGTCCTTTTTCAGCACATTGGTGATGAGCGTCTCCAGGTCTTCATACAATTTTTCTTTGATGTCATCAGGGTTTGTCATGGTGGGGGCATATGCACTGATGCTGGTGATATGGCACTTTCCTAGATGGAACAATCATGTTGTCATGAGCTTATTGTTCACTCATTTTGGGAGGCATACAAGCTTGTTGACTAGATTAGATTTGACTGTGACCAGCTTCACAGTGTTCCTCCTCATGGTGGCCACTTCAGAAAAAAAATGGGTATACAGCTTTGACTTAAGTAAGTTGACCTTCAAATGCTAGCTTTGTTTCACTCAGGGCTGGTATTTGCATGTGATGTCTACTGAGATATTCTACAACAAAAGCTGTTTGCCTCTCAAGTCTACTGGATTTCATGTTGTCCATGAACATGCACACATTTCATGTACCAATGATGAGAATAATCATCTTTGCAAAGTTTTTGTACATTTTTGTGTGTTTTGACCACAAGGTGGGATCCTTGCCTGCTGCAGTAAATAGTCCAGGGTCAGGGAAAGCTGACAATTTTTAGGGCACTTTTTCTAGTCCTTCCTCACACCAGGAGATGAACAGTGTGGTCCTTTAAAAGGTTACTCAGACATCCAGGGGGTTGCCAAATTCTTCTGATGCCTCAGTTCAGTGAGAAGACAACCCTATGACCTGGGCCACCTGTGTGCAGGGTTGTGACTATAGCTCTCAATGTATCTGCACCTGCTGCTTTGTCACTATCCTAGTACAACAGGATTTTGAGGTGGGTGAAATGTTAAAATAATAATAAAAACATAAAATATAAAAAGAATAATATAATAAAGAATAAAATAGTAAAATGGTATGAGTGCTGACTTTTGACTCACACATAAATGGGATTTAAGTGAGGCAGGATTGGGTGAAATCATCAGCCTCATTCTCTCTTCTGTAGTTAATGGAGTCCTGTGGCAAGGCCAAAGTCAAAAGGACTGGTGATTACTTGGGATGCAGTGGATACCGTTGGCCTCTTTGATGTCTAACTAAGCTCTAAACACTACACAGTGCCTACTTCTGCCAACTTCATGGCATGTTGGAACAAATTGTCTGACTATTCCACTAGAGAAAGAATTGAAAATCTAGGGCATGCCAACAATTGGGAAATGGCTGAACTATGGTACATGATTATAATGGAATGTTGTTCAGTCATTGCAGTCATGTTAAACTCTTTGTGATCTTATTTGGGGTTTTCTTGGCAATGATACTAGAGTGTTTACCATTTCCTTCTCCTGCTTATATTACAGCTGAGGAAACTGAGGCAAATGCTGTTAAGTGACTTGCCCAGGATCACATAGCTTCCTGAGTGTGGAAGGATGGATTTGAATGAAGGTTCTCCTAATTTCAGGGCTGGGACTCTGTCTACTCTGCCACTTAGCTGCTCTGATGGAATACTATCATGTTATAAAAAAAATGATGAACAAGATGGCTTCAGAAAAACCTGGGAAGACTTATATGAACTGTTACAAAGTGAAGTGAGCACAACCAGGGAACATTATATACAGTAACAGCAATATTGTAAGAATGATCAACTGTGAAAGACTCAGCTGCTCTGATCAAGACAATGATTCAAGACTGTTTCAAAGGACCCACCATGACACATTGCTATCCACCTCCAAAGAGAGAACTATTGAACTCTGAATTCATATTGAAGCATGCATTTTAAATTTATTTTTCTTGTCGTTTTTTTTTTTGTTGTTGTTGCTGTAATCTGTTTTCTTTTGCAATGTGGCTAATATGAAATGTTTTACATGACTTCACTTGTGTAATAATTATCAGGTTTTTTTTTCTCCTTTGCCTGGAATTCTTTTTTCCTTATCATCTCTGCCTTTTGGCTTTTTTGGCTTTCTTCATGTGTCAGCTAAAATCCTACCTTTTTCAAGAAGCTTTCCTAGTCTTTTGTCTTTTTATCATCAGTGCTTTGTATGGTACTTGGCACATAGTCTGTGATGAATAAATGGTTGTTGACTTGAGTTGACAAAAGGACCTACCTAAAAGACTATTTATTTTTCTCTGGTTCTTTTAAAACTTGACTAATATGGGCATGTTTTGCATGACTACACATATATAACCTTGCTTGCCTTCTCAATGAGGAGAAGTGGGGAGGGAGGAAGGGAGAGAATTTGAAACTCAAAGTTTTAACAATGAATGCTAAAAATTATTTTTATATGTGACTGGGGAAAAATAAAAAGAAAAAAACTAAATAATTTTTTTTAAAAAAAAGGTCAAAGCCTCCCATTGTATCTGGGGCCATCTCCAGTCATCCTGATCTATATCTTGCCACTGGACACAGATGACTCCAGAGGAAAGAATGAGGCTGTTGACTTTGCACAGCCTTTCCTCACTTTAATCTAATTCACTTGCAAGTCACGACATCTATTTTCTGATGTTATGGTCCTCTTCAAGAATGAAGGACAAACTACAAAACAACAACAACAGTACTTTTAAGTGATATTAGTATCTGAAATTCAGATTGTTCCTCGCTTACATATGCTGACTCCATTTCTAGGCCTACATGTATCTGATCATTTTTTTTTCTCCTAAGACTTGTTCTCCCTATTTCACTTATGTTAGAAGTGCGTTGGCCCCTCAAGGACAAATCTCAGGTCTGATCAGCAGAGAAGCTTTGTTTCTCAATTTTCTTACCGGAGTTGGTTTGCCCCGGGTGTCTCACACCACCCCAACCCTCATTTTGGGGGCCCCCTATATTCATTATATATGGAGAAGAAACACCCAAACAGCAGAGTGCACTGCAGCTCAGAACTCCTTAGCTCAAGTGATCCATGAATCCCAATCTCCCCTAATAATCTCAAGGATAGCAGACAGGCACCATCCTTCCCAGTTGATATACCTTTTATATGACTTCTTGCTCACAAATTATAGTTGTTGATATGTTGCCACCTACTTATTCCTACCACATGCCTTTCTCTCAACATTTAGGCCACTTGCAATTGTAATTTTTCTATGATTGTGGTGTGACAGGTGGCAAAAGTAGTGCCTGGTAGACACAAGATATTGTTGCTAGAGTGACACTCACCCATACTTCAGAAAGTCATGTATTGCCACATAATTGCCACACTCACTTAAATTTGTTCACCAGGTAATACTCCATTCTACTGAATGATAAAGGGGATCATGCATAATCTTTCTCAAATATTTCCACAAAATATCCATTCCTACCCCAACAGCCTCCATGCTGGACAGAGTTAGTTGCGTTCCTCCTACTACCCCTCTCCAGGATGTTCTGCAATTTGCATCCGTCGTGGAAAGAGTAATGGTGTTAAAAATCTCTAGCTTTTTTTTTTAAAGAGTATCATTGAAAAACAGACAGAATTTTCTAAAAGCGATTCAGTATAATCAGTTAGTGTGTGGTACTGTGTATAGCTGTATTCAATTCTGAGAAAATTCATAGATATTTCAGTGTCTAACCAAAATATAGGTGCCCATGGATGAACTTAATCAACAAGAATTAAATAAGTGTGATTCCTGCCTTCAGGGAGTTTATATTTTGATTGGGGCCGTAGGGACAAGGCATCAAATAGACATGACTATACATATATATACATACACACATATTATCTTGTTAATTGATATGTATCTTGATATATATCAAGTTGTATATGTGTGTACATATTTGTACATATATACATACATGTGTTTGTATATATGCATATATACATACATACACATATATGCATACATACATACCCAAAAAGTTCCTTGTGCCTGGATTGTGCCCCTTGTTCACCTCTGCCTCTTGGAATCCCTGATTCCCTTCAAGAATCAACTCAAACACCACCTTAGGCAGCCAAGTTACCTTGTACAGTATCTGTTCTCTTTATGTGTGATGATGCTTAAATTGATTCTTGAAAGGAATCAGGGATTCCAAGAGACAGAGGTGAACAGGAAGAACACTCTAGACACAGGAGGCAGACAATGCAAAGTCATAGTGTACCAAAATCAGGACAATATTGATTCTTTATCAATTTCATCCTTTGTGGATGACTAGGTACTTTTAAGTAACAACAGATTCATTTAGGAGGCTATGTTGGGGTCCAGCATTTATAGAAAGCAACACAAAATCATCTATAAATAGAAGCAGCTGGTACAAAATGACAAGACAGGGAATAAATTCTCTGAAGTCTGATCATCAAGGAAAAGGAAAGGACCAGGTGAGATATATTTGGCAGAGGAATTTCTACTTGAGACCTTTCACACTCACCAACTGAGAGCAGCCTCTATTGCTATTAAGACTTTGACAGGAATCTCTAATTATAGATTAAAGACAGCTGAGTAAACTATAATTCTATTGCAAGAAAAGGCAGAAAAGCCCAGGCAAAGATGGGAATTCCACTATAAATAAAATTTTCCCCAGGATCCCCAGCACAGTGAACAAGTATGGCAAAAAGGCAGCTTGCCAAGGCAGTTAACCACATGCTACAGGAGTGACTGATAAGAGCTATAGAGAACTATGGATCTTGATTTCAGCAAGCATGAGGGAGAATATAATTTTGTGGCAACTTGCCAAGAATGTTCTATGCTTGTGTTTCTACTAATGCCAAGTAATAGCAATGGATGCAAAAATTTTAGGTTCCTCCTCCTGCTAGAGTGGATGGTAAAAGGGAATTGTTGTTGTTCAGTTATGTCCAACTATTGTGACCCAATCTGGGATTTTCTTAGAAAAGTTTCTGGAGTGGTTGCCATTTGTTTCTCCAGTTCATTTTACAGATGAGGAAACTGAAGAAAACAGGGTTAAGTGACTTGCTCAGAGTTACACAGCAAAGAAGTCTCTGAAACCAGATTTGTACTCAGGAAGAGAAGTCTTCCTGATTTCAGACCCAGCAATCTACAGTAATCTGCCCCTCCCCCCCAAGATATAGAGCAACATAACTTTCTATTCACCAGTTTGTAAACGACAATGCTCTCTCTGAGGGAAAAAGAATGAAAGCAATATGTGAAAAGCAATATATAAAAATGGTGTCTGAAAAAAGATGAGAGGAATGCTACACTATATTATATGTTATATGGTATCTTTCCAAAGTTATATTCCCATAATAGGTCTCATCTCACTAAGTCTGTGTCATATCTCTGAGGTCAAATTTGCTGCCTTGTATTAGAATTCTGATTTTGCTTGATGCCCATTCTTTGAGAGCATGTTTCAAAGAATTCAGAAGAAAGAGAATTAGGATTCCATGGTCTAAAATTCTAGTATTATAAAATTTTATTACTCTGGGGAGGATTGTATAAAATGGATCACAAATTTTGACAATAGAAATTATTCTGATTAAGAAAAAGAGGGAGGTTGCCTAAAGAAACCAATATAAATATACAGGGAATGCATCAGCACACTTTTATTAAAAAGACATTATTGAATATGGAAGCTAGGACAGACTACTGAGAATAAATATAAAAGAGTGTCACTATTCTGTAAGAACATTGTCAAGAGTGCAAAATCACAGAATTAGCTGAAACTTGTATGCTGAGGACAATGAAAATTGCTTTTTACTCTATGGTGCAAGAAGGAGATGAAGCAAAAGATATGGTTTCTGCTTGGAGTAGAAAAGGAAAAAATAATGGAAGAAAAAGGAAAATTACTCAACTCTTACTTTGCTTCTATTTCCCCTGACAATGTCAAAAAAATTCAGACTGTGAGGGAGGAAAGAAAAATGGTTAACAAAGAAGTAGAAATCTAAGCTAAGTGAGGCTAGGTTAAGAAAGCACCTAGCTCCTCTAAATGAGTTTTTCACAAGGCTCAGATGTATGATACCTTTCAGGGTACTGAATGAAATTGGACATGTGGTTTTAATTGGTAAGCTGCTTTTGATGATTTTTGAAAAATGTGGAGAATGGTAAAGAAAGTACATGATTAGTGAAGGTACAGAACTTCCCATGTTTCAGGGGGAAAAGAAGGTAGAGAATAGATTCTGAAAACTATAGTAAATTTAACTTTGGTTCATGACAGAATTAGAAATCTTTTCCAATAAAGAAATGGTGTGTGTGCACATGCGAACGTGTATGTGTGTGTGTGTGTGTGTGTGTGTTTAGAAAGAGAAGTGGGGGGCCACCATGAGTCCTCTAACATTAGACTAAACATTGCCATTTCTGACAAGTAAGAAACATTCCATAACCTTAGAAAATCTGGATTTCAGTAAGGCATTTGAAAACCTTTCATGCTCCCCTTGCAGACAAGAATGAGATACATAGGATAATACATTATATGTTTAGGAGGCTTCAGAATCTGTTGAAAGAACACCCCCCCAAAATAGTTAATAATTAATTTATATCTTAGATTGAGGTTCCTACTGGAGTGATCCAGGCATCCATCCTTGATTCTATACTGTCCAACAAAAGATCAGAGATTTAGAGTTGGAAGGGACCACATCTTTGGTAATGACATAAATTAATGTATATATGACATGCCTGTCAAATTTATAAATGATGCAAGATGGCTAAGAGTCAGAGTTCCAATAATTTTGACAAGCTAAGATAAAGGGCCAAATATAATGAGATGTAATTTAACAGCAATTTTGATTGCATTACTCCCCTTTCAAAAACCTTCAGGAACTTCTTTTGCTGACAGATGTAATCACAAGTTCCTTAGTTAGGCAGTCACTCAGTCAACAAGCATTTATTAAGCACTTCCTATGAGCCAAGTACTTGGCATTTATAACTCTGCCCAATCTGACTCAAATTTAACTTTCCAGTATAATTTTACACTATTTCCCTTCCCATATTCTCTGTTCCTGGTAAAGTAGCATACTTAATGTTCCCTGAACAGACCTCCTACCTTCTTATCTCATGTGATCATGAGAACTGGAAAGGTCATTGTGAATCATTGAGTCTGAACCTTTCATTCTGACCCTCAGGAAACTGAGGTACAGAGTGATAAGTGACTCCCTTATGGTCAAACAGCTAGTAAGTGCCTGAGGTGGGATCTCCAGGTACAGTTATCCCTTCCACATCATGACTTTCCCTATCAGAGTTTCTATATATCATGGGTAGGCATAAGAAATCAAATGGGAATTTTTGGGGGGAATTTTGTGGAAGCCACAGATGACAAATGATGGTCAGTAGATGACACAGAGCCTATGACCAAATACTTAACCCAAATTTTATAATAAAGTGCTGTAAACACCCCATAAAACAAAAAAAGAAAAAAATCAGATTTCTTTGGTATGACAGGAGGGCCAAAATATTTTACACAGATTTTCCATATTGCAGGGGTGCCATGTCCCTAACCCCCACAATGTGGAAGGGATAACCATATTTCTCCTACTATTCCTTCTGCTTGATATGTCCTCTGACCCCCAGGTCCACTGTGGTTACCTTAATGCAGCCTTCCTTGATCCTCATCCATTTATCCAGGTTAGAAGTCACCTCTTTGTTCTATGAACTCATATGGTATTTTATTTATGCCTCTCTTGTAGACTTTATTCACTCCATTTTATATTTCCTACTTATTTTGTTAAATATTATATTTTTTCTACTACATTGTAAGCTGACATCAGGGGCTATGCCCTGTTCTTCTTTGTAAACTTTGTAGCATCTGGCACAGTACCTTGTCGATAGCTGCCAAAGAAATATTTGTTTGGTTTAAGGAAATAAAGATTTACTTTTATTATAATTTTAAAAACAAATCTGGAAATTATCTTTCATAACTGCAATAGTGGCTGGAGGGTATGGATTTGGAGGTGACTTTGTTTAGCTCAAAAAGGTATAGAATATAGCTACTGTCATTATCTTTGCCTAGTGCCACTCCTAATGCCAAGGCTGTCATCATATCTGCCATGATCATTGTAAGAAAACCAAGTTAACTGAGCTGTGAGGGCAACAAATAGCAGTTTCGGGCATTATCCCTGAGGATATCACTAGTCCCTCTCACTCTGGCAAAGCAGGAAAAATTAAAAGGGAGGAATATGGTTTCTCAATTGGTGTTTATTGTTCATGTTCAATCATTTCAGTTGTATCCAACCAGAAAACCTCTTGGCAAAGATACTAAAGTGGTTTGCCATTTCCTTCTTCAGCTCATTTTCATAGCTGAGGAAACTGAGGCAAATGCTGTTAAGTGACTGGCCCAGTGTCACACAGCTAGTATCTGAGTCTTGCTGACTCCAGGCCTGGAACTCTATCCACTGTGCCACCCATTTTATTGCTATTGTGAAGCTAGTTGCCTCAAAGCATAGAGGGTTAGGTGAGGCCTCTTCATGATAGAGTTATATGTGGACTGGTGAGGGTGATGGCAGTGTTTGTTCCACAGGGATTTTCCCTGTGTATTTTTGTGATGTCCTTTGTTGTACAGTACCTTCACAGCAGCTAGGTGGTGCAGTTGATGGACCTGGATTCAAGAAGACCTGAGTTCAAATTCAGGCTCAGTCACTCATTAGATGTGGGACCCTGGACAAATCACATAACCTCTGTCGAACTCAATTTCCTCATCTGTAAAAATGAATAATAACAGCATTCACCTCTTAAGGTTATTGTAAGGATCAAATGAGATGATGTTTGTAAAGCACTTAGCATTATGTCTAACACATAGTAGGCATTTAATAAATGTTTGTTTTGTTCTTTTCATATTATGCAGAGTCTGCCTTTTGCAGAGATTGTGAATCCTGGCAGTGAGAGGATCACTCACCATCTGTTGCCATCCTATGCCCCATGAAGTCCTTCTCATTGTAGCTTTCACCCATTGCCAACAACCACAGCTTCCTGCTGCTCCCACTGAGTTATGATCATTACCCTAAGTAGGCTGACCAGTTTTCTCCCTATTATGTCAGTATTTTTATATAATGAATCATACACCGCAGTGAAGATGATTCATCTTTATCATGTAAAAATAATCTCATAAAAATACAAGACGGGAAGTAGTTTGAGGTCACCTTCCAGGAAACACTTAATTTTAGCTGCTCCAGAAAGTTCCAATGCATCTCCAATAAGTTTTACTTGGGAAGAACTTCATAATTCATATTGAAGTGTTTTAGAATTAAATATGAAGCAGAGATGAAAGAAATTGGATATGGAGATACATTTTAATTGCAGATAAAATGGTATTGTCATTGTTCAAATCATCAATTACAAGAATTAAATAGGAAAGATAAAATGGCATTGTCACTGTTCAAATTATTGATTACAAGAATTAAATAGTACAGTTTTTCCCCCCAAATAATCACCTATTACTGTGCAGAATGACAAATATTAGTATGTTTCTTAGATGAAAAACCATTAAATTTAAAGGAAAAACAAAAGGAAAAACTAACTTGCATGCCATCTTAGTCACCTACTTGTTACATCCTTTAGTTAGGCCAAATACAGCAAAAAAAAATAATGATAGTTTTAGCAAAACATGTCAAGAGTGTAATCAAGTCCAAGTGTCTTTCAACCTCTTGTATGTAAAAGATGGCGACAGCAAGATCAGGATCAGCACAGATTTAATTCATAGAGGTAGTGTTTGTGTTTATTATTTGGAAAAATGAGAAGCCTAATGTGCCTTTTGAGTTATAAGGATTTAATCTATGTTTTTAATTCTCTTTAGCCATTGCCAGAATAATTGCTTACTTTCAAAAATGAAGGGGTCCCTTTGATCTGTCAACAGGCTTTTAAAAATCTTAAGAAAGTTTCACTTGATTTAAAATGAAATGAACAGAAGCAGGAGAACTATTATTATAATGACTTATTAAGTATAAAGGAAAGGAAAGCAACTTTTAAGGACATTAAAATTCTGATCAATGAAATGAAGAATTATGATTACATACCACAGATGATGAAGCATGTCTCCAACCTATTTTCAGAGTGATAATGGATTAGAGGTGTGGAATGAGACATTTATATATATATAACCAATATTTAGATATGTTTTGTTAGCTATACATATGTGTTATAAGAAAGGGCTTGTATTTTCTTGGAGGGGAGGCAGTATTATGGGAGAGCAGTGGTAGTGAAAAAAAGAGATTTAAAAAATATAAAAGATCAGGTAGAAGTTCAGAAGAGGACAGATTCAAGAAGGTCAGTGATGGTATATCATGTTAAATTTAATACGTACTTAAGATATGTGCAATAGAGATTCACCAAGTTAATAATTCAAAGGACAAAATGGAAAATTAAATGAATAGATTAACAAATAAATGAAGTTAGTTTCAATAATCTATTTTACCCTGAACATTTGTAAGACCCTGTGAGCTCTGTCAACAGCCTTCTCCCACCTGCCTTCTAATGCCTGAAGCAGAAGTGCAAGCTAATTCGTAGACTTATGACTAGGGACCATCTGCAGATCCTCAGCCTGCTCCTGCTACAGAGCTTCTGCTGAAATGCCACCTCCACTCTTTAATGACTGTACGCAGCCCTGTATAACTGAAGTGGGGAAAGAAGATAGAGAACTTAAAGTGTGTTGCTTTTTTTAACTGGTGCCAGGCCCTAAGCTAGCAACTTAAATGGATGAATCTGCTGGGAATACTAATCCCTTTCCTCCCCATTTTCTCTCCACAATCCTATCCCAAAATTAGCTTAGCTAAGAAGGAAAAGAGAAGAATAAAGTAAGGAATTGCAGCTGGATGCTAGTGTAGATAATTACCAGACTTGAAGGAAAAGGGACTGAGATTTAGTTCAGGCCAAGAAGCCTATAGTAGAAGAATTTACTTAGGCTAGAGGACTAAGCCAGTGAACTTAATGGTGCAGTCTAGTTTCAAGAGCATATCCAACAGCAAAGTGGTATAGTTTAGAAACTGTATGAGAGTGGAATGAAAAAACAAAGGGGGCTAAAATAACAAAGGATTTCAAAATTAAAAGCCTACCCCTACAAGCAGTTAAATTAACAGAGACATCATAAAACAAGAAACAAAGGTGAGTAAATATTCAAAGCAAATGTAATACAATAAACAATATTAGAATTCATTAAGCAAATACTATGTCACAAAAGAAAGTGAACTAATGACTAAAGAAATAAAAAATTTTCTTGTCTCCAAAGAAAGCATGTAACAATAAAAAAAAAACAAAAAAAACTCCAGAGTGGAGAAAAAGACAAAATCCATAATAGAAAAAAATTAGGAATAAATAGAATATAAAATGCTCAATGTAGATAGACCTTTAAGAATATATCTAAAGGAGAGATTCACAGATTTGAAACACAAATACTCTAAAGTAGAGGAATATATAATATAAGAGAAACAAAAAGTAACAAACATACATATGTGTGTATATATCTCTGTGTGTATATGTACATATGCATGTGTATATAGAAATTCTATAAACTTTGAAAGCAATGTGCGTGACGCCTAAAAGATCATAAGTTTATCAGAAAATGTGACAAATCAAAAACCCTAACTACTAAAGGAATTAGTAGAAGAAAAGAGGTAAAAACTTCTGAATACAGAAAAAAACACATATTCACAGATTGCTATTGGGATAGGAATCATGCCTCAATACATATTCATCACAATGATTTCATTTTTTTTTGTTTTGTTTTCTTAGGAAGGCAATTGAGGTTAAGTGACTTGCTCAGGGTCACATAGCTAGTAAGTGTGAAGTGTCTGGTCTGAGACCAGATTTGAAATCAGGTCCTCCTGACACCAGGGCCAGTGCTCTATCCACTGTGCCACCTAGCTGCCCTCATCATAACAATTTCAATAATAAACAACAAAAATAAAAGCAGTCAAGTGAAAGAACCAAATACAATGAAAAGGAAATTTGAATAATACATGATAATTCTCTATCTATGAGAAATTGCAACAGGAAAAGGAATAGTATTGGCCAGAAAAAAGGAAGTCAAGTGGCAACTTAAAATGACATACCTTGCAAACCTGATCCTAATTTTCAACAAAAAAGAATGAAATTTTTTTTTACATTTCAATTTTATTTTTCAATTAAAAGTAAACAAAAATTTTAACATTCATTTAAAAAACTGAGTTTCAAATTCCCTTTCTCCCTCTTTCTCCAACCTCCTTGTTGAGAAAGAAAACAATATGATATAAATTATCCTTACGAAGTTTTACAAAACGTATTTCCATATTAGTCATGTTGCAAAAATATGCAGATCTAAACCCTCCAAGAACAAAAAAGTAAAAAACAAAGCACATAAATCTGCATTCAAACTCCATCAGTTCTTTCTCTGGAGGTGAATAACATTTTTCATAACAAGTCCTTCAGAACTGTCTTAGATCATTTTATTGCTGAAAATAGCTAAGTCATTCACATTTGATCATCATACAATATTGCTGTTACTATACAATGTTGTCCTGGTTCTGCTCATTTTACTTTCAATCAGTTCGTGTAAGTCTTCCCAAGGTTTTTTTTTTCTGAAAGCATCCTGTTCATCATTTCTTATAGCACAATATTATTCCATCACAATGATGTACCATAACTTGTTAAGCCATTCACCAATTGATAGGCATCCCTTCAATTTCTAATTCTTTGCTACTATAAATATCATATATATATATATATGTGTGTGTGTGTGTCCTTTTCCTTTTTGTTTGATCTCATTGGGTTATAGACTAGTATTGGTATTTCTGGGTCAAAGGGTATACACAGTATTATAGCCCTTTTTACATAGTTTCAAATTGTTATCCAGAATGGTTGGATCAGTTCACAACTTCACCAACTGTGTATTAGTGTCTGAATTTTTCCACATCCCTTCTGTCATTTGTCATTTTCTTTTTCTATTATGTTAACCTATCTGGTTCATGTAAACTGATACCTCAGAGTTCTTTTAATTTGAGTTTCTTTAATCAATAGTGACAAACTTTTTTTTTATATGACTGTAGATATCTTTGATATCTTCTTCTGAAAACTGCCTATTCGAATCCTTTATCAATTGGGGTATGACTTATATCCTTACAAATTTGAATCAGTTCTCTATATATTTGAGAAAGAAAATGAATATTTTAAAAAAGAGAGGTATTGCTGAAAAAACAAAAACATGAGCAGAATTTTTATCTTTTAAACATTCAAAAAAAGAAAGAAATGAAAATAACTAAGTACAATTACCAAAGAAATAATAAAGGAATAAATTACACTGTGTTTAGTAGTGCTTTAAAAAAGAGAAAGATAGAGAGACAACATAATAAAGACAAAGATAGTGGAGATAAGATGGAGTACAGGCTAGGACACAGCTGAACTCTCTCAACATCCCCCTCCAAACAACTTTAAAATAACACCTCAAATCAAATTTTGGAGTGGCAGAGACAACACAAATTCAGAGGGAGACATTTTTCTAGCCTACAACAACTTTGGACATTTGTAGTAGAGGTCTGTAACACCAGGGTAGGCACGGTCCCAGAGTGTGGCAGAAGCACCAGAAGTGTGCTTTGGAGATTGGCAGGGATTGCAATAGCAGCAGCAGCAACAGCTTCAGGAACTCTCAACCCAGAGACAGTAAGGTGGTAGGATAACTTGTCAGAAAGTTTATAGGGGACCCTTTGCTGGCACTGGGTGCAGCTGGCTCTTATTTTCAACTCTATTTCTCATAAGCAATTCTGGGTCATAGACCCAGGGCAGAGTGGAGCACTTGTGATTGGTCACAAAGGAACAAGGGTCCTGGTCACAGTTCCAGGGCCAAAAGGAACACTAGTATTTGCAGCTATAGGGGCATAGACACTCTTCCTGGATAAGAACCAGTGCATTGACCAGGAGAACAAGAATAATATCTCTCCCAGGAAAACAGAATCTTGGAAGTACCAAAAACTTGTACAGAATCTTGGAAGTACCAAAAACTTGTAGACCCCCAGAGCTAGCTTTGAAAACAGCAGCACAAAAATGCCTGAAGTGTGGCACAATGTCTCTCTATCCCCAAGTTGAGTGAAGCCCAACTTGAAGTGAAGAAATAGGTTGGGAAATGAACAAACAACAGAAAAGGAACTTAACCATAAAAAGCTACTACAGTGGCAGGGAAGATCAAGACATAAGCTTAGAGGAATACAATCATGTGAAAACATCTACAAGCAAAGACCCTGAAAAAAATTCTAATTGGATATAAGTCCAAAAAGAATTCCTTAAATAGTTAAAGAAAGACATATGATCGGTAAAGGAAAAAATGAGAAAGGAAATTAGAGCAATGAATGCAATAAAAATATGAAAATATAATTAACAGCTTGGTGAAAGAGGCACAAAAAATCACTGAAGAAAAGACCTCTTTAAAAAACAGAATGTAAAAGGTGGTGTGAAATTCTCTGAAGAAATTCTTTAAAAACATAGAATTAAGCAAACGCAAGCTAATAACTCAATGAGACATCAAGAAACAATGAAATGAAGTCTAAATCATGAAGAAAAATAGAAGAAAATGTAAAATATTTCATCAGAAAAAATACCTGACCTGGAAAATAGATTGACAAAAGATAATTTCAAAAATGTTGTACTAACTGAAAGGAGAGGGAGAGAAAGGGAGAGGAGAAGAGGGAGAGAGAGGGAAAGTGAGAGAAAGAGAGAGAGAGAGAGAGAGAATTACAAAAAGCTAGTGTGTTTCTCCCTTATGTTTACTTGGAAGGGAAAGGGAAATAAACATGGGCCAGTAGACTCTATGGAAGACCTTAAGTAAAACTGCATAGAATGAGAACATATAAATTGATTGTGATCTGGAGTGATGAGAGGAATAAACATATTGATGAGATCATAAATCTATCAAAGAAGTTTAACATTATATAATAGCCCTCACCATATACCTCCTTTTTTCTGTTGCTCCCTAGAGTCTGTGTTTCTGATTTTGAGTATCATCTCTGAAGGTGCTATAGATATCATGTACTCCAACTCTATCATTTCACATATATGGAAAGCGAAGTCTGAAAGCAGTCATTTTCCAAGGTCAAAAAGTGGTAACAGGTAGAATAAGAACCCACACTTCCTCCCCCCCAAAAATCTTTAAAAATAGGATAGAATCAGATATTTGATCAGTGTTTCTTGGGAACCAGCCTCCAGAAAGATGGCAAGATGTTGAAAGCCTATTCAACTCAATTACCTGATGATTCTTTACAACCTGAAGTTAATCAGAATTTAATGAATCACATGTGAGGAAGGTGATTTGGACTGAAAATGGAATACAATTTTAGTGAAACTTTATTGTGAATCATGTTTAGCATCTAATTAGGAATCATTTGTTCTTTTTTCTTTATGTGTTGTATTATCTTCTGTTTCATGAACTTGACAAATACTTTTTCTGGGTCATCTTCTGAGCAAAAAAAGATATCTACCTATTCATGTTAAAATAATTTCTTACCAGTCTTCTTTATCTACTTTTTATTGAGATTTTTTTGTGTCTGTAGATAAAATAACAAACTTCTTTCTGATTTGTAGCTCCAGACATCATAAACAACTAGTCAATGGAATCCAAAAGACATTAAGATATTTGGTAGTGTGCAATCAAATAACCAGTTATTTAAAATGTTTTAATCTAGTTTTGGTGTATCATAAAAATATAGATTTACTTGGATGATTTTAGTCTTTTATTTTAAATAAATGTGAGTGAGCATGTGTAGATTTAGCAGATTTGTTTAATACACACATGTATATGTGTATTAACATACATATATGAAATAATAAGATTATATATTTATGGCTGGAAAGCACACCAGAGACACTTTAACTCAAACCATTCATGTTACATATGAAGATATTGAGGCTGGGGAAATCCATATAAGATCATGTCAGAGGTAGAATTTGAACCCAGGTCCTCTGACTCCCAAGTCAACGTTCTTGCCAATTGAATTCTGTCTTGCAGGATATACCTATATACATGTGTCTATGTGTGGTATGTATACATATTCAATATGTGTACAGATATACACGTGTTAGGAATGCACATACCTGTAACATATTCTTGGGAATCTATTTGCTTTCTATCCTCTGATATGTCTGAGGAAGAGGGCGTGGATTGTATTTTTCTTCTCTTGACATCAGTGATTACATTTTGTAATTATCTTCTATTTTAATATAAATGTGCAAAAAATATCCAATCATTATATTCTTATTCTTTTCTAGTGTAGGTAATGTACAAGATTAGCAAAAAAGATAGAAAGAGTCAGATCTGTCTTGGACCAGGAAGACAATAACAGATCAACAAAGTAGAGAGTCTTTTAGGAAGAAGAGGAAACAATTAAAGAAACTTCAACTCTGGATATAATTTCCACCAAAAAGGCAAGAGCTGGTTCATTAATTATAAGCAGCAGGAACCTCAGAAAAACAAATAAACCTGTCCTGTAAAATTCACCCTAGGAAAATAGAGGAATGCTTGATATGGGGTATGATTCTAAAATTTAGAAATAGAATTTATTTAGCAACTCATTTAAATTTATGAAAATTTTGTTTAAGATCATCAAAGTCAGTTTCAGCATTCAAATAAACTGTAGGCATTGTGTTAGGGTTGGAAAAGGACTTAATGTTTATCCAGTCTAGCTCCCACTCTAATCTTGAATCTTGTCAACATTATCAAACAATCTAATATCTAATTGAAGACTTCTATTGATAGGGAAATTCTTGTTACCAAAAATGGTCGATTTCACTGTTTTGGAAAATCTTAATTTTTAGAAATTCATTCTTTATGTCAAGCTGAAATGTGCCTCCTTTGAAGTGCTGCCTTTTACTCCTAGTTCTACCCTAGGAGTTAAACAGGCAAATCCAATTCCAATTCAACAAGACCACTCTTCAATTGAGTATCAATATGTTGCCCCTTATTTAAATTAAACAAACCCACATCATTCTCCAATCAGTTCTTTTATGATGTATATAATCCATATCCCTGGTCTCCCCAAAATTGGTCTTACATGGATCAGATCTAGTCTTGGAGTGGCGTGACGCAAAAGGGTAATTTTTTTCTTGGGCTTATTGTTCCCAACTAAAGTTTACTCTGGGAAAATCTTTAAATATAATCCATACCTATGTTTCTACCAATATAGGTAATAGGCATCCTGGATCCTATTCAAGGTGACAATCATACAGGAAGAGGAGAGCCCTTAATTAACTGACAGAAAACAAATATAGAAAACACATCAAGTAATCACAAAGATTTCCAATGGAAGTATTGGAAGGATTCCAATTGGAAGGATTCCAATTAATGATGCGAGTGGGTAAAATCTGACTTTCCTGTGTCTCATTAGTTTTCTCACAAGGTCTTACACAGTCCCCCATGATTCTTAGTGTGTCCTGTGGTTTGGGTAAAGGCAAACTCATTTTGAGCTACTGAACAGGCAACTAGATCCTCATCAGACAGCTATGTTTAAATAATACACTGTCATGAAGGGAGGAGAGACAAGTCTTGATATCTTGTTCCTCCATTCCATGGATTTGCTCATTGCCCTGCTAGCTTATTAGATTTATCAAACAGTTTATCATCATTAATCAGGTCATCTTCCATGTTAAATCCTTTTTCACATGGTTACTAGTGTCCATATCATCCTTATCCCATTTTTGAATGTGTACTGGTTTCTAAATGTTCCTTTCAAAATGCAGCAGCCAGAATTGAGAACCATACCTCAGATATGGTACAACAGGGTTCCCTTCCTTCCTTTAAATACTATATATGTATATAAGTATATATATATATATATATATATATATATATATATATTTACACACACACAAACATATATGTTTGCATATATATGTGTGTATATATATAGTGTATATATATTTGTGTATATATAGTGTATATATATGTGTGTGTATATATGTATTTGTATATATGTATGTGTGTATGTGTGTGTATATATATCCATATCTATATCTATATATCTATATCTATCTATCTACCTATCTACCTACCTATCTATCTATCTATCTATCTATCTATCTATCTATCTATCTATCTATCTATCTATATCTTAAATTCCCTGACTCTCTCAGGCTGGGACTTCAAAAAGAAAACAAACCTCAAGAAGAATAGAATATTTTTAAAACCTGAATTTTGATGATATAATCACAATAAAACCAAAAAAGAAGAAGCATTTGAAGAGACTAATGTTGCACTCACAATTCTTTTAGGAGCTCACAATTAAAACAGGCATAAAAATTATGAGGGACTCCTAAGGTCTCTGTCTAAAAATATGAGGAAGACTAGAGCTTGAGCAAAATGCAAAGGATCATAAAAACAACATTATCAACAACAAAGGCTTTTAAAGCTATATGCAGAGTATGAAGGAAGGGAGGAAACAAGCACTTATGAAGCACCTACCATATGCTAGACTCTGTACTAAGTGCTTATTAAATATTATCTTATTTGATTCTCTTAACAATTCTAGGAAGTAGGTGCTATTACTATCCCCATTTTATAGCTATTGAAACTGAGTTAAAGAAAGGTTAAATGATTTGTTCTTGGTCATACAGCTTGTAAGTTGTTGTTGTTGCTGTTCAATCATGTCCAGTTCTCCATGACCCCATTTTGGGTTTGTTTGTTTTTTTTGGAAAAGATGCTGGAGTGGTTTGCCATTTCCTTCATCTCATTTTACACTTGAGGAACTAAGACAAATGGTTAAATGACTTGCCCAGGGTCACACAACTAGTAAGTGTCTGAGACAGGAGCTGAAGTCATGAAGATGTCTTGATGATTCAAAGTCCAGTGCTCTATCCACTGTGCCACCTAGCTAGTAAGTTACTGAGCTTAGATTTGGACTCAACAGTGCTCTATCCACCATGCTACTTAGCTTCCATGAAGATGAATTAAAATGGGTAGGTACTTTACATGGAACAGAGGATAAAAGATAATAGAAAAAAAGTGGAATTGCTATTTGCTCTAATTCTCCTTATCAAAGAAAATTGCTTTCAACCTTGAAAGTGTAGAACAATGATATTTAAGTAAAAGTTAGAGCTCAACATATGTGAATAAATGAGGGGGGGTTACATATCTATTTTAATGGAATTTAAATGCCCAGAAATTTAAATGCAGTTCAGATATATTTCATGACATTGAACAAACTTACAGATGAAATTATTTCACTCCTTTAAAAACATTTAAGAAATTGTGTTGAAATAGAAAATCAGAAAGGTTGTACAAGATTGGAGTTTGGAAAGCATTATGATTTTCAAAAGTGGGACAAAGGTGGATCCCCAAAATAAAGGTGGTAAGAAATATTTTAAATATGTCTGTATAGTTACGTAAGTGTATGTGTGTATACACATATGTTTGTTAATTTATTAAATTACAAATCAACTTTTCCTTTTCCCTAACTTTTTCTTCTCTCTCTCTGTCTCTCTCTCTCACTCTTTCTCTCTCTCTGTCTCTATCTCTTCTCTCTCTCATTTTTCTTATTTCAAAATTATTTTTCTACTAAGTCATCATAGATTCTGCTACCTTCCACTCTTTTACATTTTATTCAGAGAAAATTTCCTTCCAAATGCCTAGTTTTGACTTAAACCCTTAAAATGAGATCTTAACTTTAATTTGTGAATATTTTACCTCTTATTCCTAAATGTGCACATTCACTGAATTTTATCATTACTGAATGTTTCTTGATACATTCTCCTCACATTGCCATCTTATTTGAAGTACAAGAAATTAATTGGGCCACTAATTCTAGTTATATTTTAAAGCATATGTCTTAATGATACTGGTCAACTATTCTTTAAGATGCATATGGTTGATGTCATGAAGCCATCTTCAAATAACAAATTTTCCTCAATAAGGCATTTGACATTGGCTAATTACCATATTATTTAAACTGGATTTTTCTCTTTTTCTAAGCTTATTGAGTCTTTTAGTATTCAGTGCAATGCAGAAAAAAAAGTATTCAGCCCTACTGTAGTCAACATTTTTATTAGCAACTAGAATGAAGGCACAGGGGTGGGGCACAGCTTATAAAATGTCCATAAGAATCTAAGAGAACTGGTTAGTAGATTAGAGGCTAGAATTAGTCATCAGTATTATTGAGACTGTGTGGGATGAAACCTCTGATAGAAATATGGCTCTATGAAGGTTCTGTGTGCCTTATTCTAAAAGAGCAAGATAGCTAGAAGAAGGAGGAGCATTATGTCACTATATATTCAGAAGACATATATGTATGAAGAAATTCAGAAACCTCAGGAGGGAAGTTCTGTGAAGAGCTTTTGGGTGAAGATCAACAAACACAGAAACAAAAGTGATATTGTGTTTGGAATTTTCTACAGACCATCTGGATAGAAAGAGGAAATAGTTGCATAGTTTGGTAAACAAATCACAACCTTGACATGATAAAATGATATCTAGTATTTGGGAGGGACTTTAATTGTCTTTACATATGCTAGAGATCAATCTCTGCCAAAAGCAGGATAGCTGATAATCCTTGACTTTCCTTATATGATAATATCATCCTTCAAAAAGTGTAGCAGCAAATGAATGGAACTTCTATTCTGTATTTCATCCTTAACAATG
Source organism: Vombatus ursinus (assembly GCF_900497805.2). Classification (NCBI taxonomy): domain Eukaryota; kingdom Metazoa; phylum Chordata; class Mammalia; order Diprotodontia; family Vombatidae; genus Vombatus; species Vombatus ursinus. The sequence continues at coordinate 100,513,944 of NW_020954590.1, forward strand.
AAGAGGACCATTTTATTTTCTGAGGTAGAAATGATGGAAAGATGGAATAAAAATTACTCTCTTGTCATATAATGTAGAAGTTGAGAGGAATGAGAAACCAGAAATGATGATGCTGTTGATGATGATGATAAACCACCCATGTAATATTAATGTAAAGCAAGACTCATCACCCTAAAGAAGTTACAAAAAGGTTTGTTGGGAGCAATATCCTAATGTCTTTCCCCGTGAAATATAGGTTAATTTTTCCTTAAAAAGGGAAACCATTCTTAAAATGTGATTGGCTCTGGGGACTAAAGCCTCAGGCTCCTGACATTATTTCCTGGTCTGTTGAGTTCAAAATAGCCACAAGGAGCTCCAGGTCTTCCATTATGCTTGGCTAGTTGAAGACAATGGCAACTTTGGTAAAGGAGCTTCAGTCAGATGATCAACTAGAGATATAGACAATGCATATATTTATTGAATATTTTTCTCCTACTATGGCTACCTAAGTCTCCTTTTGTTAATTGTTTAAATATCTATAAGTGGTCTATTTAATTTTGTTCCAATATAAAATATAAAAACCATAAACTAACAGGATACTAGCCTGAATCAGATACAGGTAAGAAAAAAAAGGTTAACATATTGTTGCTAAAAAAGGGGAAAAGAACAGACATTCTCAGATCACATGATAAATAGGTCAGAAGCCTACTAAAATCCTTTTGAAATAAGCAGTCATCACTTCACCAAGGAATAGTTCAGAGTAATAACAAGTACATTTCTTTAGATTTTTCAGATGTAAACTGAAGTGGTTGATTTCCAGACTGACCCTAAGAAATTATTAACATTCAAGGGTGGAATCAAAAGGGCTATTTTCAGCAAGATTACTATAAAGTCAGTCAACAATATGATGATAAAATAGCAATGCTGAGCCACACAAATTAGGGTATGGAGACTAAGGATATATAATGGCATTTCAGGATGAGGTCATTACCATTAGAGGTGAAAGAAGGGTTATCATTAAGGTGCCTAGATGTAGTGATCAAAGGAAACAGTAAAACTGTATGACACCTCAACTAACATAATATTAAAGATAAAACAATTGTAACAAACTGAAAAAAAAATAGTATTTACCAAATACCTATTAAGACATACTTTTGTGGCAAGAATCATACATCAGGACCTTGATGACTTTCATTGACTGATAGGTGACATATCTTTGTACTACAAATTCAGTCCTCAAAATATCCTGGAGAATGCAAACAATAAATGATCTAGAAGAACATTGTCATAGACAAAATCATTGTTCACAATAGCTATGACATAATTTTAATTTATTAAAAAGTAAGAAAATGTTTTAAATAGATGTCATGCCAAATACAATGTCCAAAATATGAGATGAAAAGCTTTCAAAATATAGATGCATATCAGAAGAAATTTAAATTATTTATCAACAGGATAAAGTATTTCTTGTCCCCATCATCCTGTTTGTTAGAATTATACTGAGTGTACTTCCAGGAAGTCTACAGAAGGTGTACTAAGATGTACTTTTGTCTTAATATTTTTTTCAACTAAAATGCATTTATTTTATCCATATGTGCAATAATCCACATGACATTAAATATATAAATGTCAGTCAGTAAATATTTATTAAGTACCTACTATGTGCCAGGCATTGTGCTAAGTGCTGCAGATACAAAGACTAGCAAAAGTAGTCCCTACCCACACAGAGCTCACAATATCATGGAGAAAGGTGATACACAAAAGTAAACTTAAAATTGGGGGTGGGGAGGGCATGGGGAAATATGGTGAAGTCTAGTGGAGTGTGGCCATGTTGGAAATGAAGAGATGGTTGGCCTGGGCACCCTTCTTAAATGTAGGATTTGGCAGGACTTTTTTGCTCTATACCCTCTACTCTATATACTCTCTAATTTGTGGGAGGAAGGAAAGGACCCTAGAGGCAGGGCATTCTGATGAGGTGGGAGTTCCAGGGTTGATGTGATCTTATATGAAAATAAAGTCTCTGGGGAGAGGAAGATAAGATGAAGTCCAGAGTTGACAGTGGCTTGGCATAGGGTTTTACCATCTGATATTGATAATAAGAATAATAATGATATTATATATGTATGTATGTATGTATCAATACACATATATACACACACATAAATGGGCAGCAAGGTGGTATAGTGGATGGAATGCTGGGCCTAGAGTCAGGAAGCTTCATCTAATTTTGAGAGAGTAAGTTTAAAGTCTTTCACTATTATAATACTATTATCTATTTCCACCTGTAATTTATTTAACTTTTCCTTTAAAAAAGTAGATGCTGTATCATTTAGTGTATGTAGTATTTATATTGCTTCATTTCTGTGGTACCTTTTATCATAATGTAATTTCCCTTTTTATCTCTTTTAATTAAATCTATTTTAGCTTTAACTTCATCAGATACTATGATTGCTACCTCTGCTGTTTTATTTTGCATTAGCTGAAGCATTATAAATTCTACTCCAGCCCTTTATTTTTACTCTGTGTATGTCTCATTTTTAAATATGTTTCTTATAAATATCATAACATTGGATTATGGCTTTTAATCCATTCTGTTATCTGTTTAGATTTTTTGGGTAAATTCATCACATTCACTTTCAAAATTATAAGTAGTTGTGCATTGCCTTCCATTCTATTTTTCCTCACTGTTTATTCTTCTCCACCTTTTTACAAATCCCTCATAAAATGCCAAATTTACTTCTAACTACTGCTTCCTTAATCTGCACCCTTCTAAGAGTCCCTCCCTTATTCTCTTCCCTACCCACCTATATCTTGATCTGAACACACTTCTAAAAGTCTCTTCATTAACCTATCCCCTTGCCCTCTTATTTCTTTGTAATTTAAGAATACTTTTATACCTTTCTAAATGTATGTTATCCCCTCTTTAACCCAGTTCTGATGAGAATAAGGTTCTAGTATTATCAGCCCTCTACACCCTCTTGTCTCCCCTATAACAGTTCTTTCATTCACACACCTCTTCTGAGATAATTGTTCCCTACCCAATTTAGTTTTTTAGGATCATCCCACCATACTCCACTCAATTCCAAGCCTTCTATCTGTGTATACTCTTTCACAATACCTAAGTGATGATAATATTTTTCTCCTTTTTTTAAATTTAATTATTTTTAGTTTTCAACATTCACTTCCACAAGATTTTTAGTTCCAGATTTTCTCCCCATCTTGTCCCTCCCCCCACCCCAAGATGGCATGCATTCTGAATACCCCTTCTCTCCGCCCTTCTTATCCTTTTCCCCTTCAATTTATCCTTTTCCCCTTCAATTTTCCCGTAGGGCAGGATAGATTTCTATGTGTGTGTGTGTGTGTGTGTGTGTGTGTGTGTGTGTGTGTGTGTGTGTAAACACACATTTGAGTATAGAAATTCATTTTACACATCAGGGAAGTAGGAGGGAAAGGGGCTAAAGGAAAAAATGGATGCTAAGAGGAAGGGTAGACAAAGAGAGGTAGTGATCAGAAGCAAAGCAGACTTTTGAGGAAAGGATAGATGAAAAAAAGGGAAGGATAAACAGAAGAAAATAAGATAGAAGGAAATACATAATTAGTTATGACTATATGATTGCATAGCCATGAATATGAATTGAATGAATTAATGCATAAAACAGAAGAGTATAGTAAAATGAATTAGATATTGGAATCCAGATACATATTTGTTTACAAAAGACATACTTGAATCAGAAAGAAACGCACAGAATTAAAATCAGGGGCTGAAGCAACTTCAGTGAGAAAAGCATGATTGGTGATCATGATCTCAGATAAAGCAAAGCAAAAATAGATGTGATTAAAATAATTAAGGAAACTACATTTTGCTAAAAGGTACAACAGATGATTAATGTTAATACTGTACATATATGTATCAAATGACACAGTATCCAACTTCCAAAATGAAAAGTTAAATGACCTGCATGAGGAACTAGACAGTAAAATTATACTAGTGGGGGACCACAATCTACCTTTCTCAGGCCTAGATAAATCTAAACATAAAACAAAGAAGAAAGAAGTTATCATGACACCTTCATAAAAACTGATCATGTATTAGCACATTAAAAACCTCTCAAAGATATACAGAAAAACAAAATGTCCCCTTTTCAAACCATAATGCAATAAAAATATGTTTAAACAAAGGGTCTCGGAAGCATAGATTTAAATGAATTAAATACTAAATAACATATTACTTTAGAATGAGTAGGGCAACTATGTGGCAAAGTAAATTAAGTGTCAGGCCTGGAGAAAAGAAGACTTACTTTCTTTAGTTCAAATTTGGCCTCAGACACTTACTAGCTGTGTTACCCTGGGCAAGCCACTTAACCCTGTTTGCCGCAGTTTCCTCACCTGTAAAATGCACTGAAGAAGGAAACAGGAAATCTCTCCAGTATCTTGCCCAAGAAAACCCCCAAATTGGGTCATAGTCAGATAGGACTAAAAGGACCCAACAACAATAATAATAGGATAAGTGGGTCAAAGAACCAATAATAGAAAGAATGAATAATTTCATTAAAATAATAAAATCAATGAGACTACACATCCAAATTTGTGGATTGCAGCCAAAACAGCACAAGCAGAAAATGTATCTCTAAATGTTTACAGCCATAAAAGAAAGGGAAAAAAAAAACAAAGAATTGGGCATGCAACTAAAAGTAATAACTAGAAAAAACAATAAATTAAAAACCCCCAATTAAACATCAAAATAGAAATCCTGAAAATCAAAGGAGAGATTAATAAAATTACAAGTTAAAAAAAGCCAATCAATTGAACTAACAAATAAAACTAGATGTTGGATTATTTGGAAAGCAACGATAAAATTGATGAACTATTGGCTAATATAATTTTTTTAATTAAAGAAGAAAACCAAATTATCATTACCAAAATTGAATGGGGGTGAATGCACAATCAATGAAAATGAAATTGGCATAATATACAATTAACAAAAACAAAAATCATATGAGTATATGCCTATGCAGAAAAAGCCTTTGACATAATACAATGCCCATTCCTATTAAAAACACTAGAAACAATAAGAATAAATTAGCTTTTGTTAAAATTTAATCCCTCTATAACCAAGAGCAAGTATTGCCTGTAAGGAGCATAAAATAAAAACCTTTTCAAAAAAGATCAGAGAGCAAGCAATAATGTCCGTTATCACTGTAATTGTTTAATATTGTACTAGAAATGCTAACTATAGCCACAAGACATGAGAAAAATTGAAGGAATTAGCATAGGCAATGAGGAAACAAAACTATCCCCCCCTTTTTTGCAGAAGATATGATAGTTTATTTAGAAAACCCTAGAGAGTCAACTAAAAAAAAACACTTGTTGAAATAATTAAAAATTTCAGCAAAGTTTTGGGATAGGAAATGAACCCATAGAAATCATCTACATGTCTACATATTACCAAAAAAACCTAGCAGGAAGAATTAGAAAGAAGAAATTAACTCAAAATAACTGCAGATAGTGTAAAATACTTGGGAGTCTACCCTCCAAGACACACACAGAAACTATATGAACACAATTATAAAATACTCTTCTCACAAGTAAAAACAGATTTAAATAATTACTTATTAGTCATTTCAGTTGTGTCTGACTCTTCAGGACCCCATTTGGGGTACTGGAGTGGTTTGCCATTTCCTTCTCCAGTTCATTTTACATATGAGGAAACTGAGGCAAACAAGGTTAAAGAACTTGCCTAGGGTCACACAGCTAGTAAGTGTCTGAGGCCAGATTTGAACTCAGGTCTTCCTAACTCTAGGCCCAGCACTCTATCCATTGTGCCACATATCTGTTCTTAAATAGTTAAAAATTAATTCCTCACAAGTAGACCAAGCCAATATAATAAAAATGACTCTATTAGTTAAACTATTCAGTGCCATACCCTTCAAACTACTAAAGAATTACTTCATGGAATTAGAAAAACTAAAAACAAAATTCATCTGAATGAACAAAAGGTCAAGAATATCAAGGGAATCAATAGGAAAAAAAATAAAGTGAGGGTGTCTAGCAGTACCATATTTTAAACTGCATGAAAAGTGATAATCATCAAAATAATCTGGATAAAAAGTAGAGAGGTTTATCAATGAAACATATTTAAGTACATGATATACAGAAACAAATGAGCACAGTAACCTAGCATTTAATACACACAGGAATTGGGACAAGAATCAATATATGACCAAAACCACTGGAGAAATCTGAAAGTAGTCTCACAGAAATTGGGTATAAAGTGGACCAACATCTCACATTCTACAGCAAAATAAGGTTAAAATGAGTACATGATTTAGACATGAATGGTAATATCATAAGCAAATTAAGGGCATATGGAAATTATCTGTCAAATCTCTGGCTAGGGGAAAAGTTAATGATCAATCAAGAGATAGGGACACAGGAGGTAAAATGGATAATTTTAATTATGTAAAATTAAGAAGTTTTTGCACAAGCAAAACCAAAGCCATCAAAATTAGAAAAAAAAACCCAAGAAACTGGGAAAATAATTTATAGCAAATTTCTTTAATAAAGGTCTTATTTCTCAAAAATTAGGGATATATTTGGCTCAAATGTGAGCTAGATTTATAAAAATTAGAGTCATTCCATAATTGATAAAGGGTCAAATAATACGAAGAGACAGTTTTCAGAGAAGGAACTCAAAGCTATCAAGTCACATGAAAAATATTTTAAATCACTAATAAAGAAATGCAAATTAAAATGACTTTGAGGTACCACCTCATGCCTATCAGATTGATTAAGAAGACAGAAAAGGGAAATGACAATGCTGCAGGGGATATAAGAGAATAGGTACGCAAATGCATTGTTGGCAAAGCCACAAACTAGATCAACCATTTTGAAGAACAATTTGGAACCATCCCCAAAGGGTTATAAATTATGAATAAGCATTAACCCAACAATATCAATACTAGGTCAAATCAATACAAGGAGATCAAAGAAAAAGGAAAAGGACTCATATGTACAAAATATTTGTAGGAACTTTTTATGGTGGCAAATAATTGGAAACTGAGGGGATACCAATTAATTGGGGAATGGTTGAACAAGTTATGATATTTGAATAAGTAGGTATACTATTGAACTATAAGAAATGATGAAGGGGATGGTTAAAAAACAACAACTAGGAAGACTTATATGAAAAGATGATTAGTGAAATAACCATTACCAGGAAAACAATGTACCAAGTTACAGCAATATAGTAAAGATAATCAATTGTGAAAGACTTAGTAACTTTAATCAATACAATGATTCACAGCAACTCCAAAGGACTCATAATGTAAATACAATCTGCTTCCAGATAGAGAACAGCAATGAACTCAAAATTCAGATTGAAACATATTTTTTTCCTTTCTTTACTTATCTTGCTTTTTTTTTTTTCAGAATATGACTTCACATTGCATTCCTTGCCCTCTCAGTAGTTGAGGGAGGGAGATAGAAGGAGGGAAAAGAATTTGTAAATGAAAATTAAAAAAAAAAGTAAAAAAAAAGAATCAAGTGTAGGAGAGTCTATCTAACTCTAAAAACATTTACACAGCCTTCAAAATATTAATTATTAACAATAAAACACATTAATAGCAGGCATGGAGGTAGATGACATGAAGAAGTGAAATAGTGGGCATGATAGAACAAAGCTGTTTCTCTGGAAATTAGCTGTATCTATCCCAAGTAAATAGAAAGTGGCTAGGACTTCTATGGACCTTTTTTAATTTCCTCCAGGGATATGTCTCTTGTGTTATGTAGCTAAAACCTTAATAGTGTTATGTGGATATTGTTTAGATAGTAAGGTTTAGCTACTTTCTATTTTTGTTAAAAGGGCTTGTGTTGTAAAGCCTTACTGCTAATTTTACACAAAAATTAGTTCATAAATTGTCATAAAATTCAGCATGAGATGAATTAACTAGGAACTGGTTTTTGCCCATTCTCAAGAACAATACAGAACTTTAGTGAAAATGTCTACAATGGGAACATAGTTAGGAAGGAGAAGTAAGGTGTCTCAGGGAAAGAAGTGATCTCAGAAATATGGGCCTTCCTCCAGGATTCTTCATAACTATCTCCTCCATAGCATTCAAGTGTCATCCTTTCCCTTTTTTTTTTAGTATTCCTATTCTTATCATCTGTGATATGCCCTTCCTTCCAAGTTCACACAAATGGGCTCATACAAATCAGATCCATGGAGGGGAGGCTACAATTTTAATCTCTATTTATTTCATTATGCCCGACTCAGAGTTAACTCTGGGAAATCTCAGAATATAGTTTATACATGGCTCAATTCTAAGTTCACACAAAACACAAGCATTTGATATATTAGTTGAGAATATTGCATATAGACCACCTTGTATTTCACCTCCAGAAAAAGTAGATGTAAATGACTTATAGGTAATAAACAACTTCAGAGAAAGTGCAAAGACATTTACAATCCCCTAAAACAATCTGTATAGTTTTTCCCCTCTGGTTGGTCTCTTATTCCTACAGGGATTTACATAGTCCCTACTCCCCCAAATGCACAGTATTGCCCTTTGTTTTGAATTCTCTGTGGACACATTTTTTGAGCTGATAGCTAATTCCCTTACTATTGACCTATGATGTCCAAATAACTCATAGCAATAACACTGAGCTAGGTCTGGGTTATTAAGATCTCTACATTGTGGCTAAAATCCCTTTTTAATATTTCAACTATAGAGGTTATATGGATAATCTTCTTCCCATCAAAATCATTGTGATCAAGAAACTTCCTATTTCTGAATAGAAGAAAAGGTCCCCAAATTTTAGAACTTAGAATCAATCATGAAGCAGATTCCAAGACTGGAATTGCCCAAGATATCTCCTTTTTCTTGCTGAAAGTCTAGATTCTGGAATCATATAGTGCAGGAGAACACTGACAAAATTTCACAAAGCTAAATTTCAGGACTTTTGACTTTGGGATTTCTTACAAAACAACTCCTTTTTTCTCCAAAGTCTGACATGCCAGTATTCACAAATTTGGAGTTGCATAAGAAACAATTCCTAAGTCAGATAAATACAGAGTTCCCCACTCAGACCATGTGTGCAAGCACACTTTACCTTCTGCCAAAAAAAGGCAGCAATTAGTGTTTTTCTATTAACTTTGTGAATTATAGCACTCTTAGTAAGTATCCTGTAGAAAGTTAAAAGGGAAAGGCGAATTCTTGATCAAGATTCCTTTTATAGGCCAGTGAAAAGGAGTGACTCCTCTGATGATTATACCCTCTCAAGACTCTGGGCCAATCAATTTGTCTTCAGTGTAAGAAGACGAAAGGGAGGGAACAACCATTCATTAAATACTTGCTATGTGTTACTGTATTAAGTGTTTTGAAATAACATCTCCTTTGATCTTCACAACAACCTGGGGAATTAGGTGATATTATTATTCCTATTTTATGGTTGAGGAAACTGACAAACAGGTTAAGTGACTTGCTTATGATCACATGTAGTAAGACTGGATTTTAACTCATGCCTTCTTGACTCCAGTTCAAGTATTCTATCCACTGCCCCCTAGCTGCCTCAAGTCACTAAGACCTAGTCAGGAGATGCTGCTAGTCTTAAAATAAAATTCCAATAAGAATTTACATCCTCTCATACAACCAAAAGTTTTTGTAAGCTCATTAGATTGATGTGGACACAGCCCCATTGAACCACCTAAACTTTGAAAGTCATTATCTGAGAAGTCAAACTCTCCAGGCCTATGACCAATGGTTTGGGGGAGGGTAGGATTTTTTTTTTTACCCTCTTCATGAGTGTAATTATTTATCCAACTGCAAATCGAATTGTCTTACAGAAATTCATATTTCACGTGTAGAAAAATATCCCTTCTGTGCTCTGCCTCTTAGAATCCCCAGTCCCATTCAAGGCTCAATTCAAGTGCCACTTCCCACAAAATGCCTTTCCAGAGACCAATAGTTGTTGGGTTTCCCTGCACCTAAATTGGACTACATGGTAGATTTGTTTTGTATTATTACTGTTATTATTATTATTGATCATATCATCATCAGTATTGTAGAATTTTCATTTCTCCTGTCTTCAAATATACAATAATCTTCAACAAAGGTCTTTTTTTAAATGCTACAGAGTTTATTACCTTTATCAACTTAATAAATTATCTATGTACAGGTCACTTCCCTTCCATAGATAGAAGCTTCTTAAGGTCCGAGATTGTTTTCATTTTTGTTTTTGTATTTCTAATGCCTAGCACAGTGTCTGATACATAGTAAGCCCTTAATACTTATTAAACTGTCATAATTATTAATAAAGGATAAAAAATGCCCAGCACTGATTAACCAACTCTTCAACCTTTTTTGTTGTTCTGTTCTGAGGCTAAACCAAGTTCTTTCCATTACTCTTAAATTGTCAAATACATTTCTGGATAAAGTACTTCAGCAAATAAAATAATTTTGAATAGAAAGAAAAAATCATATTCTGTTGTACTATAAGCTATAGTCTCTATATTTCATTTTAAATTCTTTGCCTTACCTCTTAAATACAATATTTTCAGTAAACCAGATGACTTCTTTCTATCTGAGTGGTTATGGACAGTTTATTTTTTTAAAATTTATTTGTTCTTATTGAATATATTATTCCTGTTGAAAATGATCTCCCCAATACTCTCTTCTGATTGCTTCAAAACAGTCTTTGTTGTTTTATCTGATACTTTCTTAATGGATTCCAGTCATAATAGGATCTGTAATCTATATAAAGTAGGGGCTGTGGGGACAATAGTAGAGGTAGCATAGCACTGTGACCTTATCCATAACTGATGGGAGTTAATCCCATGGCAATAGAGGACTTCACTCTTTTCTTTAATAACAGGATGCTCAGTGATCTGTTTGACATGCACATGCACATGACTCCAGTTTGGGAAAAGGCATAAGCTCATAGATTTGCTGCCTGTCTTGCAAATGTGACCTCCACACTACCAGGCTTCATTGTGTGTCTTATCACTGTGCCTTCTGAGCCAATCTGGTCTCATCATCTATTCTAAAGCTGCCCTATGGGTATATATTTTCTCTCCCTATTCTTATGTGAACTCTTTGAGAGTTACATATGTCTTTCTTTTTAATTTCTATGTCTAATTTTAGCATCATGATTTTCACACAGTAAGCATTTAATAAATGATTTCTCTTTCATTCATTTCTTCTTCCATTATGAAACTAACTTGAAATGAATTAGAGGCAAAAATATTCAGAGGTGAATGAGGTGAGCATAACAATGATACACTATATAGTATAGATGCTCAATAAATTCTTTTTGACTGATTGATGAATAGATATTTTTATGATGGACCCTGAGAGGCACCTGTCAATATTCAGTGGCTTTTAGGTTTACCTTACTGCATTCTTACTTGCAGAGAGGAAGGGCATAAGAGTCACTTATTTATCAGTACTTCTGGGGGAGTTTGTAGAAAAGGTTCCTGAATTCCATTTCACAGCCAGTCCTTCCAACACCCTTGAAAATATTTTGGCAATCAGCCATTGGACACTAAGAACGGACTAAAATCCAACAACTCACACACACGCAAATGAAACTTCTCATAAATATTGAATAAATCATAGAACTGAAGTGGCTGTGGACCATACTGAGGAAATTTCTAACTTAATCCACATATGTAAATCTTATTGACAATAGCATCTACAGATTGAGAGTATACTCTTTACAACTACCCTTAAATATCCAGACACATATTTGAGACAAGAAGTTGGAATTACTTTATAAATTACCATTGTTCCTAGGCTCCATTGAACTGAATTGTATCACCAAGGCTACAAGACCTTACAGCTCTAAACCCCAAAGACAATGACAAAAACAAGAGGATAGGATAGGAAAAGATGAGAGAGCGTGAGAGACACAGGAGAAAGATGTGAGCAAGTCCAGGAAAGAAAACTGGAAGTGTTTCTTATCCATGGTATCCTATATAGATGCTCTAAAAAGCCTCGCAACTTAAACACTTCTTGGTAATTGCTTTGTTATTCAGTTTTTTCCTGTGATTGGCTGAATGATAGTTATTGTTTTTACTTTTTACTATGCTTAAAAAGCTTAAGCCCTAAAGAACTAATCCCTTTCCCTATTAAAAAGTGTCATTTCATCATCACAATAAATGATACGGTCTAAGACCTTGGCATCATGCTTTCATATATTAGTAAGCCCTGTTGTAATAATGTAGACAGCATCTCTCTGAATTGGTCTGCATCACTTAATTTTTCCTTTGTCCTTTTGACAATAGTCAAAAATTTTATTTTTACCTCACAAGGAGCATGGAGCATTGCTTAAAATATCTTAGAGGCTTTATAAGCTGTTTTATAATGGTGTTATCTGAGACAGAAAATATTCTTTTGTACTTTTTTAAAGTATTATCTGATGGCATTATATTAAAAAGTCCTACTTTGTGTATCACATGTGTAGGTCTTGTAGAGTAGATAAGAAATATTTATTATGTTTTTGAATGGTAAAATAAATGGCAATGTGCTATTTCTCTTTAGGACATCCTTTTGGAGGATTGGAATTTTACAGAACTTTGCTATATTAATGGATAATAGTATTTCAAGAATATTCTATGCTCAGGGATTGGGGAATGAACAAGATTTAGTAATGTGTCACATGCCCATTAATGGACTGATTCTAGCCAAGATGTCTCCAAAAGTATTTCTTTTGACATAGTTCTGAAGGATGAATGTACAATTTCAGAAAATTAGTTTCTCCAGATAATCCCCTCTTTTTTTTAGCCTATATTAAATTATAATGGTATGTATCATTCTATAGGTTCATTTTATAGAATAACTAGCATTTACATAGTGTTTTAAGATTAATAACATTAATAACAAATATTTGTTTTATCCTCACAGTGACCTAGGCAGGCAGGTGCTATTATTACCTTATTTTTGTAGGGAAGGAAACTCAAGTAGATGGAGATTGAATGACTTGCTCAGGGTCACACAGCTAACGAGTATCTAAAATCAAATTTGAATTCTAGTCTTCTTGAATTAAGGTCCAGCCCCCTATTCACTGTGCTGTCACATTGCCTACTTCTATAGAAAGATATTGAAATGAAACTTTTGCTATTATTCTTATTCTCCAGCTATCATGACTTGCTGAGGATTGAATTTATCTAGAGGAAAATGATGACTCTCAGAAGCTTCAGTCTTTCTGTAGCTTGACTAAAAACAGGTAAGAAATTCCTTCACTTTGAAACAACATTTTTTTTCATATTTCTTTTGTAGCCCATCTACAAAGCTACTCCCTAAACTTCTACTCCCACTACAAAGTTATGTTCCCAGAGGGAGAATGCTGTATCTCCCTCCTCAACAGGTTCTGGGGAGTCCATAAGAAGTAAAAGGGTCTTTTATTTAATAGGTCATGAGCTCCTATCAATATGTTCTCCCCGTCATTACCAATTGATGTCAATTAATTAGCAAGAAGTAATTAGCTTTTATAAAAGGGTAATGTGAGAAAAGTTGGTGAAAGCCATCGCTAAAACTCTGGGATAAACTCTTATTCATAGATACATAGATAGTGCAAGGGAAAGTAAACTCAAACATAGAGCCCAGAGAACAAAGGGAGTAATTTGCTGCTCTGAAAAGCAGTAAGTTGCTGGAGTCCTTGAGATAGTCCCCTTAGCTATGGTAAAGCTTTTGGCTGTGTTCCTCATAGAGTCCAAAGCTGTCTTTGGTCTCATTAGTGTGTCTCATTTTTCATCAGCTCCCAAAGCAGAAAATGTCACTAGTCACACTTCTCAATCAGTTGTTGTGACAATCAAAGGAAGTAATATTTATAAAACACTTAGCACAATTCCTGGAACATAGTAGGCTCCTAATGCATTTGTGTTTTCTTTTTTCCCTATAGAATTTAATGGAACCTGAATAACATTTAAAAAATTGTATAAGATGAATTTCCAGCTTTAAGTAAGGAAGGGAGGATGAGATAAAGAAAAGAAAAAAGGAAAATTCCATAATCTTCCAATGAAAATCAGCCTTATTACTTTATAGTCTCATCTCATGTACATGTGAAAAGATAACAACACAGTAAATTAAAAAGACTGGGCTTGATCTTGTCTAAAACTTTGAAGGATAGGTACAATTTAAGTAAAAAGTGAAGTGGAAGTAAGAGGAAGAAAGAAAATTCATTCAGGAATGGCAAAAACATAAAATCACAAGGCACATTTAGAGAATAATGAGTTTGGGTGAAGCACAAAGGTTTGTAGAGGACAAGTAGAAATTAACATTGGAAAATAACCAACGATCTGATTGTGGAGGGCCTTGAATGCCAAACTTAGGATTTCATACACTCTACACCCTCTTGTGGTAAAATGATATTTTTAATAAACAGAAGATTAATCATATCATTCAATACATGAGTCTTGATTAGACTCATCACCTTTGCACCAATCCACCCTTTCTTTTGTCAGTGAAATCACTATTCTCCCAGTCAGCCTGTCTAGAACTCTTGGCATCATTTTTGACTCATCTCTTTCCTTCATAACCACATAATCAGTCAATCTCTATGTTCTGCTGATTATTTATTCCAATTGCAATATGTTTATCCCTTCCTCTTCCTTTCTTTTGCTATTCAGCTGGTTGAAACCCCTATTACATTATGATTTTAAAATGACAACTATTAACATGTTTGCTAATTATGATTTCTCCACTCTAATCAATTTTGAACATTGCTACCAGAGTAATATTCTTTTAATACCACTTTAATCATATTATTCCCATTCTCAAAAAACTTTGGTGTCCCTTTGTGTTTTGTAGTATCAGGTTAAACCACTCTGCTAGCATTTTTCAAAGCTTTTTATTAATAGTCAATAAACATTAAGAACCTTCTCTGTGCCAGGCATTGTGCTAAACACTGAAGATACAAAGAAAGGCAAAAGATAACCCATATTGTCAGGGAACTCACAGTCTTATGAGGGAGACAACATAAAAACAACTATGTACAAACAAACTATATGTCAGATAAATTGGAGAGAACCAACAGAGGGAAGGCTCTATGGTTAAGGGAAATAGGAAAGGGCTTCTTATAGGTGGTATTTTAGCTGGGACTTGAAGGAAGTCACAGTTCACCTAGCAAATACTTTATCCTACTCCCCAGGATGTTCCCTTTCCTATAATCAGAAGAGCCTCTTTACTGTGTTCCATGAACATGCCATATTTATTCATGATTTTACTTATGTTGCTCTTCTCAAATGTAACATATTCCTTTGTTTTAGTTTCTCAAATGTTATTCATCCTCCATTATCCAACTTTTATCATTTCCTCCATGGAGTTTTCACTGACTATTCCAGCTCATTCCCTTTAACCCCTGCAATATTTACAGTGTTTTTCAACATTTCAGCATTTCATTTTGTACTATCTTGTTTTGTTCATGGTCCACTGATCCATTGATCTATACATTTACTGATCTATTCATTCATTCATTTCTTCAGCTAATAGGTCTTATGTACTATATAGGCATTTAATAGAACACTGTCACTTCATATATGTCAGTTACATCATTTGGACGAAATTATAATCTCATTGAATAAAGGACTTTATCTTCAATTTCTCCCAATGGAGTTTCGTGCAACAAATTGAAACTAATGCTCCCTTGAGAAACCAGAAAATTCAATTTAATAAACATTTATAGGGAGTTTTATGCTTAGATGGGTAGATTCATAGGATCATAATTTTAGATCTGGAAGAGACCTCAAAGAACATGTAGTCCAACTGCTTCAGTTTTTTAAGATGAGGAAACAAAAATCCCATGAGTTTGAGGGATTTATAATCATATGAGTAAGGACTAGTCATCCTCATTACATAGAATGCTGGCTCTTGGGTTTAGATATGCTCTATTTACTATTTTAACAAAAGATATATTTGTTTGTATAACTTCTAGTGTTTGCTTTTGAACAAAAATGGATATTGAATTTTGTCAAAAAAATTTTTTCCCCTACAACTAATAATGATATAATCAGTCAGTTGACAAACTTTTATTCAGGATTTATTGTATGTAAGGCACTGTGCTAAGTACTGAAGGCTCAAAGAAAAGCAAAACCAAGGTTCCTAACCTCAAGGTGTTCACATGCTAATGGGGAAGGAAATATGCAAACAAGTATTTACATATAAGCTACATACATTTAAATTAGAATTACAGGGAGATTCTTCACTATAGTAGTGGGGAAGGTTGTGGAGGGGGTAGAAAAGTCTCTTGCAAATGGTAGACTTTGAACTGAGTCTTGAAGGAAAAGAGAAAGCAGAAACCAGGAGGAAGAGTATGCTAAGTATGATAAATAGGTAGTGAAAAGGCAAAGATGTGGGAGTTGGAGAATTTTGTGGCAGGAACAGCAAAAAGGCCAGTATTTCTAGATCATAGAGTTCCTAAAAGAACGTTAAGTGTGAGAAGACTGAAAAGGTAGGAAGAGGTCAAATCATGAAGGCCTTTAAAAACAATTCAGAAGATTTTATATTTGATCCTGGATTAAAAACAAAACAAAACAAAAAACCAAAAACAACAACAACAACAAAACAAAACAGAGCCATTGACTTTTTTTATTAGTATGATATACTCTGACCTACACTTTAGGAAATTACTTTGGTAGCTGAGTAGGATAATCAGCATGAGCTGGAGTGGTGAGAGATTTGAGGCAGGGTAACCATGCAGTCATCTATTGAAATAATTCAATCCTGAGCTAATGAAGGCTACCCTGGAGTATCATTTATATGACTAGAGAGAAGGACATATATGCAGATATTTTACAAAGGTAGAAAGGTCACTGTTGCAAACCTGCATGACTGGGAGGATGGTGGTGGTCTTGCAAATAATGGAGGTGTTTGTAGGAAGGGAATATTTTAAAGGAAAAACAATGAGTTGTTCTTATCAATATAGTCAATTATATTTATAGTTGAGAGTTATTATTATAGTTTTTATAATAATGACTTAATCATTCATTTGGGGTATAAATCCAAACTGGTCATAATATATCATCTTGTGAAATGCTACTAAATCCTCTTTGCTAATATTCAATTAATCAATCAATTTTTTTTATAATTCATGTTCCTTAGTAATGCTGAGCTTTCTTTCTCATTTTTGATCTTCTGTGGTTTAAGGATCAAGATGATGTTTGAATGATATGACTTTGGTGAAATACTCATGATATTTGGTTTTGCAAATAGTCAGTAATGTCAGAATTAATTATTCATTGGTTGATAAAATTTCTTTGTAAATACATCTAGTCATAGTATTTTTTTCTCCTTAGGAGTTCATTTATATCTTTTTCAATTTCTCCCCCCCTCCCTGAGATTGGATTGTTTAAATTTTTGCTTAGTTAATCTGTACATTTTGTATTTTTAAAATATTCATATCATTTAAGCTGTCAGTTTTGCTGGCACATAGCTGAACAAAATATTTCTAATAACATAATTTATTTATTCTTCAGTTACTGTGAATTCTCCTTTTTAATTTTTGATAACAGTAGCTAGGTTTCTTTTTTCTTTTAAAATATAAATTTTTAATTATTTATTTTACTTTACTCCCAAAAGGTTACTATTATATTAATTTATTTTTTATGATTTTTTTTTGGTTAGGCAATGGGGTTAAGTGACTTGCCCAGGATCACGCAGCTAGTAAGAGTTACATGTCTGAGGCTGGATTTGAACTCAGGTCCTCCTGAATCCAGGGCCAGTGCTCTATCCACTGCACCACCTGGCTGCCCCTATGTTAATTTATTTTTAACTTTAAATTTATAACCAATAAGATCAAAGGTAAATTAAAGATATCCACTGTCTCCACTATTATTTGATGTAATGCTAGAAATACTACTTAGAGCAATGACAAGAAAAAAGAAATTGAGAGAATAAGCAAAATTAAAGAAGAAATAACATTATCTCTTTTTGAAGATGGCATAATACTTAACATAGAGAACCCAAGAGAGTTAACTTGAATTAATTTAAATAGTTACTAGTTTCATTAATTTACATTGTATAAAACAAATCCACACAAATCATCTACTTTCCTGTATATTACCAACAAAAGCCATAGGAAGATATAGAGAAAAAAACAGAG
Source organism: Vombatus ursinus (assembly GCF_900497805.2). Classification (NCBI taxonomy): domain Eukaryota; kingdom Metazoa; phylum Chordata; class Mammalia; order Diprotodontia; family Vombatidae; genus Vombatus; species Vombatus ursinus. Next base: position 100,532,016 of record NW_020954590.1, read on the forward strand.
ATTATATGATATGTTAAAAGTCTAGTTATACAGATATTAACAGGAATTATATTAATAAGCCACAAAACCATCTTTATAAAAATACGGAACTGAATAATTGGAAAATATTAATTGCACATGGATAGGCTGAGCCAATGTAAGTAGAAAATTATTACCCAAATTAATTTATTTATTCAGTGTCATACTAATCAAACTGCCAAAGGACTCCTTTATAGAAGCAGAAAAATAATAAAATCTATTTAGAGGAAGAAAATACCAAGAATCTCAAGGGAATTAATTTAAAAAAAAGTAGAGAGGAGAGAAAGGAAGAATGCCTAGTATCAGATCTCAAACTATAGTAAAATACAGTAATCATCGAAATAATTTGGTATTTTTTTAAAGAGGTTAATCAATATAACAGATTAGGTAAACATTCAGGAAAAAATGCATCTAGTAGCCTAATGTTCAATAAATACAAAGACCTTAGCTATGTGGCAAAGATACAGTATTCAACAAATAGTTGATAAAATAAAAGTTGGTAAAATTGGAAAGCGGTCTGACAAAAATTAAGTTTAGACTAACATACTGACACCATATTCTAATTTAAATTCCAAATTCATACATGATCTAGATATGTAAAGTTACAAGAAAAACAATTTAGAGGAAAAAGGAATAAGTTACATTTTGTATCTATGGAGAAGGAAAGAATTCATGACCGAAAAAAAAAAAAGACACAGAGGATCACTTAAAATTAAGTGGAAAACTTTGATTACATAAAATTAAAGATTTTGCTCAAATAAATCTGATGCAGCCAATGTTATAAGGGAAAGAGTTAACTGAAAAAAATATTTACTATAACTTTCTCTGGTAAAGATCTTATTTCCAAGATATCTAAGGAATAGGTATAAATAAGAAGAGCCATATCACAATTGATAAATGATCAAAGAATATAAACAAGAAATTCTAAAAAAATGCAAAATGTCTAAAATAATATTTAAAATTGCTCCATATCAGTAATAATTATAAAAAATAAAATAAAATAACTTTTGAGTTTTCACCTCACAACATACAAATGGCAAAACTAACAAAAAACTGGAAAATGACAAATGCTAGAGAGGCTACAGGAAAACAGGTTGTATTAATGGACTTTTGTTAGGAACCATGTACTGGTCCAGCCATTCTGGGAAACAGTTTGGAATTATCTTACTAAACTATGTAACCAATGCTACTAAACAAGTGCAGCCTTTGATCTAGTGATCCCAAGATTAGGCCCCTATCTTTAAAGAGATCAAAGAAAGAAAAAAAATGTCTTATTTATACAAAAATATTCACAGCTACTTTTTTTTATACTGACAACTTGAAATCAAGCATCTGCCCATAGTTTAGGGAATGACTAAAAAAATTACAGTAAATAAATGTAATGAAATCCTATTATGCTAAAAGAAATGAAGAAAGGGCATATTTTCTGAGAAGACTAGCATTAACTGATGCAGAGTGAAACAAACAAAACCAAGAGAACAATTTATATCGGAGCAATTACATTGTAAAAATGAACAATTTTGAGAGAATTAAAAACTCAGTCAACACCAGGATCAAATATGGTTCCAGAAGATCAATGATGAAGAATGCTACCTACCTCTTGACAGAGGTATTAGATTAAATATGTAGAAAGGGACACATATATTTAGTCAGGGACAATATGGTCATTTGTTTTTCTTGACCATGCCTATTTGTTACAAGGATTTTGTTTTTTCCTTTTCTCCCCAGTGGGGAATTAATGGAAAGGAGAAAACTAAATATTTGATAAATGAAAAAATCTAAAAATTGTACAAATAACATGCAACATAAATAGAATTTTAACATAGGTCACCTAAATCCAAATCCAAATCCAAATCTTCTTGATGTACTGATCTGTAATATTCTTGGCCACATACATATTCTGATTCTGGGTTTGATAAAGTGAGCTGCCTATCTCTAAAATATTTACTCTCTGTTCCTTCTTTATATTTCTCTTTAACAGTAAAAAATAATTTTATTCAAATAATAAAAATAATATGATGGTTTATTTGTTGAAAAACTTATTCTGTACAAGTAATGTTTAAACTATAGGAAGTTTATGCAAAAATAAAAATAATCAGATTCAAGGAATCAGAGTGAGATGATGCTAAAACTGGAAAGCCTGAATTGGGGATATTGCATTGTAGATTAACAGCTAAATCTAGGAGAGGAGTCAGAGCTGCCTTGCTAAAAGTCTCAGGAATCTCGATAAATTATTATTTATAAATTCTTATTATGATTGGAAGAAAAATGCAAAGAGGTTGATCCAGATCTAAAGAGGTGAGAGTAGAATGAAGCATTTAATTTCATTTTCTCCTTATTTTTCTTCTCTGAATAAAGAAATGTTCAAGAAATAGGATTGTGAAAGGAGACACAACAAGAGAATTCTCCCATACCTTACCTGGAGTAGCAGAAGGCAGTCCTAGATAAGGGTGCTGGCCACTGTTAGGCTAAACAATTAATTAAAGCTTTGCTGCCTGGAGGGAACAGGTCAGAACCACAGGGGTTTTTTACTAGAGACTCAAATAATACTGATGCTTCTAAGACTTTAAGAGCCAAGAGCCAAAAAAACAGCTTGATACTGTCTATCTATTGACCTTCTCATGGCTGTGAAGGCTGTTTGAACCCAAGGTTCCCAGTTAGAGTACAACACCAGAGGGAATACTCATAGAGTTTCTGACCCTGTGATTCAGCTAGGAAATGCACAAAAAGTATAGATCAAGAGATTTTGTTCTCATTGTGTGCCCTAGGTCTGATGGTTAATTAGCAAAACAAGGCTTAAGTACAAGAAAGACAGGTCTTAATTATTAACAAGCTCTTGCTTGTACCATCCTGAAGCAAGACATCTTTCGAGCCACAGCAGACCTGGCAGAGATAGCAAGTCTGAAAGTTTCATCTGGTTTGGTGCTTCCTGCACAAAGCCTTTCCTGACACCCTCAATTAATTAAGGGTATCAGAACCCTCAAAAGTACTGTTTTACTTAGTGTATACTTAATTTGTATTCATCTTGTATACTCTCAGTAGAATGAAAACTTGAAGGAAAAGTTTTTATTTTGTTTTATTTATTTGTTTGTTTCAATTCTTTTGCATGTAGGACAGGGCATTGAAAACTAATCTAAAGAAACAAGAAACAGTGAAGGGGCATAATGAGTGCTACTTGAATTTAAATCCGTTGAGAGTACTTTAGGTAATGAGACAGGATATCATGCATAGGTTATGCATAGGAGATAGAACATTGGATTTACAGTCAAGAAGATGAGTTCAAATCCTTACTCTTACTGGTTTTGTGATGCTACATAAGTTACTTACATCTCTCAGGCTCAGTTTCCTTCTATGTAAGACAGGGAATATAGCACAAGGTTTGTTGTGTGGATCAAATGATATATATATATATATATATATATATATATATGTGTGTGTGTGTGTGTGTGTGTGTATGTATATATATATATACATATAAAAATACTTTTCAAAAATAATTTTCAAAGATAATTATAACTTATAATTTATATAATATGTATAATATATATGTAATATGTAATTTAATTATACAATGTTGTTTTTGTTGTTCTATATTATGGTTTCAGAAAAATGATCCAGCATTGTAAGAGATCAAAAATTCTGCCCATTCCTCATCTTACTCTGTGAGTCTAGGAGGAGTAGAAGAAAAGCACAGCTTCCACAAAAAATTATAAGTGGGAACTGGCTTATTGAGAAGAGCACTTGTTAAGGTGTTAGAAGTTATGAGTCCAAATCCCGCCCTAGCTAAGCCAACTTTATAGCCTAGGTTTTTTTTGTTTTGTTTTGTTTTGTTTGGCTCTTAGGTTATGATTCTTTTCACAACATTACAGTTGCCTCCTTCTGAGAGTTATTTCACTTGTGACAGTAACATATCTCTGATTACTTCATTTACTCTTCATCAAAAGAGGAATTATTTATTTGTTCTAGTTACCAATAAAATTAGTGTCCTGTTCTCATTGTGTGCCCTAGGTCTGACTACCTTAGCAAAAGACAGGCACATGTTCCTTACAAATCAAGAGAAAAAAATTACATTTTCTGATGACATAATTCATATAAAGCAATAGCCATCACATTTGGAGATATACTTGAAAAAACCTCAATCATTCAAAAAAGCTTGATTACATATCTATCATGAATACATCCTCCCCTAGTAGAGATAGCAACTGTTCTGTGCCTAAGTGGACGTGTCCATTTCTTCTAATCCTTCTTCCCATCAACTTCCTCTCCCACCTAATTATTAAACTAGTTATAACCTTTTGCTAAAAAGCCTTTCTGAATGCATATAAGTTGGTCCTCAACTGACAGCATTATGAAACTTGATATGGCCTTGTGAGAGGCGGTTTGTTATTTTTCCAAAAAACAAACTAGCTACACTGGTAAAGGCTCATTAATTAAAAACAACAACAACAACAACAACAACAACAACAAAACTTGACACTAGTTGATCAGTGTTTTTGGCTACACTAGCTCATGAAATCATATACTAAAATATGGAAGGGTGTTGACAGATACTGTGGAAGAAGTAAAGATACCAAATGAAATCATAGATCCTTCAAGTGTTGAAATAAATGATCAGAATGCTAGCTTTAGACCTATACATCTAATTTATATAACCTTAACATATACCTCAAGTGCCCTTCTTATGATAGTAAAGTCATATGCAAATACATGTTAAATAATTACATTGTCACTGTTTGTAATCATTTACCCCTTTAGGTTTCTATTTTTTTTCCAGCTGCTGTAAGATGTCTGTAAAAGAAAGAAACAAGGAAGATAGATGTACACGTATCAAAAAAAGAAGACAGAAATTATGCAGCATGGGCTACTTTGGTAGGTCAGAGCTTGAAGTTGGGAAAGACATAGTGTAAATATTGAGAGAAATTGAGGAAAATTTGAAGAACAATCATACAGGTTGAATTGAAAAGAAGGATGGAAAGCAGGACCAAGTTCAATTAAAGAGAATTCAAAAAATGAGAAAAATCAAGTAGAATCATGGCTGGAACCTGAAGACACATACATAAGAAGCAAAGAAAAGGTAGTTGGCAATACATGGAAAATTAAATAAGAAAAAATGAAGTGGAACAATTAGATTGTAAAGCAAATTCATGGAATGAATTGTCAGTAAGGAAAATTAAGAAATAGACTAGTAATACTGAAAAAGAGGTTGGTATGGCTGTAGAGTTATTGAGACTAAGGAATGGAAGTAGAGTTGGGTTATCAAGTTTGTTAAGCATTGACAATTGATTTTAAAAAGTTCTAATGATAAAGATCGAGGTATAAACAAAATTATGCAGCTATTTTTTTCTAAGAGGACAAAAAAATCCAATCATTATGGAGAATAAGGGCTGTGACATATCTAGTATTCAGTTTGTATGTTTGCCACAGTTAAGTGACTAATGGGGCAGCTGGGTGGTGCAATGGGTACAGTACCAGGCCTAAAGTCAGGAAGATGAATCTTCTTGAGCCCAAATCTGGCCTCAGATACTTAACTCACTGTGTGACTCTGGGTAAGTCACTTAAACCTATTTATGTCAGTTCCTCATCTGTAAAGTGAGCAGGAGAAGGAAAAGGAAAACCATTCCAATATTTCTGCCAAGAAAATCACAAACAGGTTTGGATACAGCATAAATTAAACAATCCATAAATGAAAAACTGAAAGGAGAACAGGACCAGATGCATTTTCAAGTGAATTCTATTAAACATTTGAAGAATAATTATAAGATGACAAACTATTTTAAAAACAGGAAAACAAATGTTCCTTCCAATTTCCCTAATGCATATTTTTACTCTAAATGCAATCTAGTCATATTTTATGGACTTTGTGATATCTTGATGTAGTCTCCTTACTAATATTTTCTTTGTAAATTTTGCATCAATGTGCATTAGGGAATTTATGTCTGTTTTGACTTTCCCTGATTTAGGTATCAAGATCATATTTTGATCAGAAGGAAATTCCTGGAATTCCTAGGAGATGTATGCATAGAGAAGGAGTTTATGACCAAACAAGAATCAGAAAGGATTGCTAGGGGTAAAAAAGATAGTTTTAGTTGCAGGATTCTTTTTAAAAAAGCTTTAGCATAAACAATATCAATGCAGTTAAAATTAGAAGAGAATCAAGTAAATGGCAAAAACATATTGCAACTTTCTCTGATAAAGAATTTGTTTTTAAGTTGTGTAGAGAACTCATTCAAATTTATAAGAATAAGAGCTATTCCCCAACTGATAAAATAGCCAAAGGTTATGAGAGACTTTTTTTGGGAAAAAAAATTTTAGCTATGAAGAGCCGTGTGAAAACAATATTATAAAGCACTTATACTTGGATAAAAGGAGTGTTGAACAATTCTGAAGTTCCATCTCACAAAGATAAGATTGATAATATTTTTTTAAAGGAAAGAGGCAAATGCTCAGGGAGCTGTGAGAAAACAGGTAGAATAACAAACTATTGGGGGGGGGAGTGTGAACTGGTCGACCCACTCTGGAAATCAATTTGGAACTATTCCCCAAAAACCTTTAAACTGTCCATACATTTTGACTCAGCAATAATACAATGAGGTTTGAATCACAAAGGGATCAAAGAAAGGTTTTAAAAAGATCTATATGTATGAAACATTTATAGCAGTTTTTTGGGGGAACAACAAAGAACTGAAAGTTGTGAGTGACAATAAACAAGGGAATTAATGAATAAATTATGGTTTATTAAAGGAATGCAATACTATTGTGCTTTAAGAAATGATGGAATGGCTTCAGAGTAATGTCAGAAGACTTATATGAAATTATGCAAAGTGAAATAAGCAGAACCAGGAGAATAATTGATATAATTCTATAACAACATTTAAAGAAAAAAAATGAAAGATTTAACAACTTTGATCAATGTAATGACCAGACAAAATTCTAAAGTACATGTTTCCAATTTCCAGATATAGAGATTATGGATTCAGCATTCAGACTGAGACATATTTTTGGACATGACCTATTTGTAAATTTGTTTTGTTTGACTCTACATAGTTGTGACAGGAGCTTTATCTACCCAACTCTCTGTCTATCGATTTATTTGCTTTCTCAATGGGGGTTGCCTATAAGAGGGAGTGAAGGTAGATTTTCATTTGAAAAAAAGATTATTTAATTTTAAAATATTTCAATAAATGTATGAAATAAATCTGAAGAGGATAAAGGGGAATGATCCTTGGCAAGATGTTCCAAATAGAAGAATTATTCACAGGGAAGAAAAGAAGGGAAGGATACTATAGTTCTGGGGTCTAGAATTAGAACTTAAAAATAGATTTGAAGCTTCTCTTAAGAAGAATAGAGCTGGATGCTTCTATGAGGAAGAAACCATTTGTTTTCCTAAGAAGGGTAATATAGGACAACAAAAGTTATCAGGAGAGAGATCATCCAATGAATGTCAGAGGAAGAACCATAGAGTAGTACTTTCAGATTGACTGTTGAGAGGTTTGTTGTTTTCCATAGCTATGTGTCAAAGATAGAAAAAAAAATAACTTCCTGAGATCTATCAAAATGAATGATAAATACCCATATCTGATGATTCTTGAGGCCATAAAGGGCACAGACAGAGGGAATCAAAAATATTTCTGAGGATTATGAAATCATGGACAAGAAACCAAAAAACATAGTTACAAAAGTTGTTTTTATCTTCACTATTTCCCAATAAAGACAAGTGACATAGAAGAGAAAAGTTAGCTTTGGAAGTGAAAAACTAACTAATAATGTGAGAATGGAATTTGAACTCTTGAAACACTGCTTAAAAATGCAAGGATGACAGATTCTTGACCAGAGATGGAACATCTAACATAGGCTTGTAAGAATGTGTTTTCCAGGCATTTTGCTAATGTAATTCCAAGGGTTATGAAATAAAATTTATGTAGAAGAGAACAGATTGCCTATATATAGCTTTAAGGTAGATACCATAGAGAAAAGAAAGAAATATAATATTTAAGTTGGTCAAAAATTTACAAAACAAAATTTAGGAAAAATATTGATTTTGAAACTTTATAGACCAGCATTTCTCTCATTTTCCACATGAGGAAATGATTGACCTAGGATCATAGAGCTAGTTAATATCTGAGACAGAATTTGAACCCAAGACTTCCTAACTCATTGTCCAGTGCTTTTCCTAAGACAACAAGCTGCTTAGAATAAGATCCATGGACTAAGAAGTCTATACAAAAACACCCAATATAAAGGAAACAAACAAAATGATCCTAATCCAAGAAGGCAAATTTGACTTAATAGGTATCATTGAAAATGTTGAAATGAAATCCCTGACTGAACCATGACTGCACACAGATAAACTTTATTGAAAACTAATGACACATAAAAAGTAATGTAGTTGCTGTTACTCCCTAAGTTGTTAGCATGTTGAGGCTCAAGGTTGTAGTAATTCTACTCTTGGAAGAGTAGCCATGAAACCTTGGAATTGTTAATTGGAATTAAGCTCCCTATAAGAGAAAGAAAACTTTTTTCTAATGGTCTGGGAGTTGTATTCTCAGACCTATACTAGGAAAAGTCACTCTCTTCTGTGTGGTTCCCAGAAATGTGAAGGATAGACTAAACACAGGGGTTTGTAAGGAATAATATTATTTTGGACAGATGTCACACCCATCTGAAGTGGGGGGGGATAAGGAATGTCACTTTCTCCACTTTCTGATCAATGTATTTAGCTTTCCTCTATCCATCAGGATAATCACCCACTATTAAACAGAAAAAAAGAAAATGTTATTATCTGTCTCATTTATTGCTTCTTTAATTCACTAGTCAAATCTCTTAGAAGGTGTGGGTTTGGAATTACGTATGTAACTATATGTAGCTCTCTCTCTCTCTCTCTCTTTCTCTCTGTTTCCTCCCCTCACAAACATATTCATATATACATATAAACATATACATATGAATATACATATACATTTATAGAGAGAAAGAAATGAAGAAATCTGGGCATAGTCTAATATATATTCTAGTTTTTACAAAGGAAAGCATAATGAAAAGGTTTGTTGGAAGCCTAAGTAGGATCTCACAGACTAAATATGTATAGGGAAATTCAGCTTAGTAGGGACAGGAGATGCTCAAGAATGAAATTCTGAAGGCACAGGAGGAAATAATCACAGTGAGAAGGAAAAATGGATTTTGTCTGAAGACATCAATGTGAAATAGAACTAATCAAACAACCTAGATTTTATTTTTAAAAGGGAATGTATAAAAGATGGAAGAAGGTCATACAATGATATATGAAACATAACAACATGACCTGGTATTGTAAAAATAATATCATAAATAGTAAATCTCATAAACATTGTCATTTATCAAGTAAAGAAAACAAAAAGTGGTTTCATTTTATTTCTAATGGAAGAAAAATGAGCACCATTGAAACAACAGAAGGTTTTTGTGGGATAGATAATGATGATGATAACTGACAACAAAAAAGAAGAGAAAGTAGTGCTATTCAATTCTTATGTTGCTTTTGTTCTCTCTGTCAAGGAGAAAGACCTTTTCAATGAAAATGACAGAATAAAAATTACTAATGGAGAATTGATACCAATGAGATGGAATGTGAGTAAAAGAGCACCTACATGCTATTGATAAATTCAGGTCTTTTTGGTCCAGATAAACTACATTCCTGGTCCTGAAAGAACTAGCAGATGTAATTGCTAAACTGATGTCAGTGATTTTTGAAAGGTAATGGGAAATTGGAGAAATACCACAAGACTGGTGAAGAACAAATACTCTTCCTGATTTTTAAAAGGAGGAAGAGAACAGAATTTGAAAACTATAAGCTAGTTAACTGGACTTAGATTCTGGGAAAATTGTAAAATAGTTCATTTAAAGGTTGAAAGGAGCCAGCTGATATGGACATTGTTGCCATAGATTCTAGCAAAATTTTATGATAAAGTGTCATACTGCTCTTGTGGGGAAGATGGAAAGAAATAGATTAGATTATAATACAATTAGATGGATTCAAAATTGGTTGGATATCCAGATTAAAAGTATAGTTGTTAATGTCTCAAGAAATATCCAGTGGAATAAGATAAAAATGTTATTGGCTCTGTTTTGTTTAACACTTTTTATCAATGATGTGGATAAAGGCATATTTATCAAATTTGCAGGCAATACAAATATCAAAGGGTTAGACATAGTCAGAAGCAGAAGTGGGCTGAATTGAATTATATGAAATTTAGTAGGGTAAATACAAATTCTTATGTGTAGGCAAAAAAAATGTTTTCAGGCACAAGATGGGGATATTATTAAATAGCATATATCCTGGGAGAAAAAAAAAGCTCTTGTGAATTTAGTAGGTTGCCAACTCAATATGAGACAACAGTGTGATGTGGTAGTCAAAATTCTTTTTTTTTTGTGAGGTGATTGGGGTTAAGTAACTTGCCCAGAGTCATGGTAGTCAAAATTCTAATGAAATCTTGGGTTGCATTAAGAGTGATAGTGTCATTGTCAGATCCCATTTGTAGTATTATGTTCAGTTTTGTGGGTACTTTAAATATAGTGACAAGCTGTAGAATGTCCAGAGGAGGACAATCAAGATGGTGATGGGGTCTTGCATTCATGTCATATGAGAATAGGTTGAGGAACTGGGCATATCTAGCCTGGAGAAGCTATGATAGCTATGTCCATGTACTTGAAGGGTTTTCATGTAAAAAAGGAATTATATTGGCCCCAGATGGTTTAGCCAGTAGAAATATATTTTGGAGAGGGAAATTTTGGTTTGACATTCAGATCCAATTCTTAAATATTAAATCTGTCAAAAAGTAGAATGGATTACCTTGAGATGTGAATGAATGTCTGCTTTTTAGATATCTTCAAGCAATGACTAGATAATTATGTTTTGATGGGGTAAGATATGGTGAGGATTACTTTCCCAATCTAAAGTAATTGGACTGAGTGCCCACTGTAGTCCCTATTTTCTCTAAAAGTTATTTGATTCTAATATATTTGATTGACTCTTTCCCACAATGTTGAATCTTCATTGAAGAAAAATACATATATTTGCTGCAGGCTGAAATCTTGAACTCTTTAAATCACTCCAAATAGAGAGAAATGAAATACATATCTGAAAACACGATGGTGGCACAGTTGTATACCATAATAATAGGAATAGCCAGCATTTATATATAGCAATCTAAATTTGCCAAACAAGGTATAACTTTATATATTTATTTTGAGAAAAACATGAAAAAGGCCTCATGAAGGTTATATGCATTCAATGCTAACAAAAGACTGGTTCCTTAAAAGCAGCCTAAGAAAATCAATGTCAGTGAACCATTTCTAAGTATACCTGACAATGAGCACTGTTGCTTTGATTTTAAAATCCCTGTACCTTTTTATAAGATGCATAATGAATCACTACTGTCACTACTTTAGAACTAAAGCCTCCATTTAGATTTGTGAAATTCAGAAGCATTTTATATAGTCTAGAAATCACAAATGTGGCTAGGCAGTGATGGTGTATATTGGAAAGACTATTTACTTTCTTTTTTTTAATAAATAATTTTTTTTCCAATTTCATGTAAAGAAAATTTTTAACATTCATTTAAACAATTGAGTTCCAAATTTTCCCTTCCTTCCTTTCTCCTTCCCTAAAATAGTAACCAATTGATATAGGTTATATATGTGCAATCATGCAAAACACATCTCCATATTAGTTGTGTTGTAAGAGAAGAAACAGACCAAAAGGAAAAAAAACATACAAAAATAAAGTGAAAATAGTATGCTTTGGTCTGCATTCAGACTGTATCAGTTCTTTCTCTGGATGTGGATAACATTTTCCATTATGAGTCCTTTGGAATTGTCTTGGATCATTGTATTGCTGAGAAGAGTTAAGTTATTCATAGTTGATCATCATACAATGTTGCTGTTGCTGTGTACAATGCTCTCCTTGTTCTGTTCACTTCAATTTGCATCAATTCATGCAAGTCTTTCTAGGTTTTTCTAAAATCTGTTTGCTCATCATTTCTTATAGCACAGTAATATTTCCTCATTTTTATATACCACAAATTGTTCAGCCATTCTCCAATGTATCACAAGGATCATACACTATGACCAGATTGGATTTGTACCAGGAATGCAGGGCTGTTTCAATATTAGGAAAACTATCAGCATAACTGACTATATCAATAACAAAACCAATAGAAATCATATGATTATCTCAATAGATGCAGAAAAAGCTTTCAACAAAATACAACCCCTATTCCTTTTAAAACACTAAAGAGCATAGAAACAAATGGAGTTTTCCTTAAAATGATTTGTATTATCTATATGAAACCATTAGCAAGAATTATCTGTAATGGGGATAAGCTAGAATATTGACTTTCAAAACAGATTTGAGCAAAATTTATTTTACACATAACTTTTTGGTTTTAAAACAATCTATCAACTTTTCTGGGGTTCCCTTTCATAAAAATGAGAGAATTAGAAAAAAAACTGAATAAAAATCCTTAAAATCATAATTGGCCAAAGGAAAAAGAAGCACAAAAGACATTGAAGAAAATAAGTCCTTAAAATTCCGAAATGGCCAAATGTAAAAAAAAAGAAGTACAAAACATTACTAAAAGAAATAAAAATCAAAATTAGTCAAGCAGAAGCTAATAAATCCTTGAAACAGCAAGAAACAAAACAAATTAAAAAAAGAATTACAATTAGAAGAGAATATGAAATATCTCATAAGAAAAACTATTGACCTGAAAAACAAATCAAGGAGAGATAATTTAAGAATATTGGACTACCTGAAAAGCAAGATAAAAAAGGCTAGATATTATATTTCAAAAAATTGTAAAGAAAAACTGCTCAGATATTTCAGAATCAGAGGACAAAGTAGAAATTACAAGAACCCACCAGTCACTTGCTAAAAGAAATCTCAAAATAAAAACTCCCAATAATATTGTAGACAAAATATTGAGCTTCCAGGTAAAAAAAATAAAATAGTGAAAGCAGCCAGAAAGAAAGTATTCAAATATCATGTAGCCACAGTTAGGATCACACAAGATTCAGCAGCTGTCACAATAAAGGAAGAGGGTACTTGGAATATGATATTCTGGAAGGCAAAGGAGCTAGAATTACAACCAAAAAAGCCTACCCCAAAGAACTCAGTATAATTCTACAGGGGAAAATTAGATTTTTAATGAAATAGAGAACTTTCAAACATTTCTGATAAAAAACCAGAGTTGAATAGCAATTTTGATATTCAAACACAGTATTCAAGAGAAGTAAAAATAGTGAACCCTGAGTGATAAATTATAATGTACTTAACATTTTAAAGGTTTAGATTCCTACAGTGGATTATGATACATGTAACCTTAAGAACTTTATCATCACTGGGCAGTTAGGAGGCTACTTAGAGGAAAGAGATGTGAGTCTATTATATTATGATGGTCTCAAAAGAAGAAGGGAAGGGTTAGAAAGGATATATTGGGAGGAGGGGAAAAGGAGACACACATATATATATATATAATAGTGATTACAGTAAATTTAAAAGTGTTTGTATAAACAAAACCTATGCAACTAAAATTATAAAGAGAAAGTAACTGGGTAATAATTTATTGTAAGTCTGATAAAGATCTTTTTTTCAAATATATAGCAAATTGAGCCAAATTTATAAAATTGATAAGCATTCCCCAATTGGTAATTGGTCAAAGATATGAATAGGCATTTTTCAGGGGGAAGGAATCAAAGCTGTCCATACTCATACAAAAAAGATGCTCTAAATCACTAATAACAAGAGAACTGCAAATTAAAACAACTATGAGGTGCTACCTCAGTAGTACAGTTATCCCTTCCACATCACAACTTTCCCTATCATAGTTTTGATATATCATAGATCAGATTAAAAATTAAATGGGAATTTATTTGAAGTTTTGAAGAAGCTGCAGGTAACACGCAAAGGCCAGTAGATGACCCAGAAAAAGTTTAGAAACTCAGAAATCTAGTATAATATCAACCCTAATTTTACAATAAAGTACTCTAAATACTCCATAAGAGAAAAAGAAAAAGAAAAAGAAAAAAAAAACCGACTTCTTCTGCTATGGAGGGAAGGCCAAAAGATTTTATGCAGATTTTCTAGATTGCTGGGGTGCCATGCCCCTAACCCCCACAATGTGGATGAATAACTGTAGATTGGCTACCTGATAATGTAGCTAATATTATTTTTTTAACTTTTACAGTGGTTTAATAAAATTTCTTTCCAAAAAGATTACACAGTTTGCAACTCTATAAGCTATGCAAGAGTGTACTTGTTTGTCTATAACCCCACTGACATTGAATTTTATCATTTTAATTTCTCTTTGCCAATTTTTTCAAAAATTATTTTTTCTAATTACATGTAAAAAGTATTCACATTTGTTTTTAAAAATTTAGAATTCCAAATTCTCTTCATTCTTCTCTTCCATGCTTATTGAGAAGGCAAGTAATTTCATATAGGTTTTATGTGCATTTTTGGAAAATATATTTCCATGTTATATATATTGTGAAAGAAAACAATCCCCACACATGCAAAAAAAATAAAAAAAGAATGTTTTTTAAAAGTATTCTTTGATGAGCATCAATACCATCAATTCTTTATCTAGAGGTATAGAACATTTTTCATCATGAATCCTTTAAAATTAAACATTGTATTTCTGACAACACCCAAGCCATTCATAGTTGATCATTGTACAATATTGCTGTTAGTGTGTATAATAGTCTCCTGGTTCTGGTCATTTAACTTTGCATCAGGTCATGTAAGTCATTCCAGGTTTTTCTGAAAGCATCCTGCTTGTCATCTCTTATAGCACAATAGTATTCCATCACAATCAAATACCACAACTGCTTCAGCCATTCCCTGATTCATGGGCATCCTTTCAATTTTCAATTACTTGCCACCAAAAAAAAAAAAGAAAAAAGAACTGCTATAAATATTTTTGCACATATAGGTCTTTTTCTTTTTAAAAAAATCTTTTTCAGATTCAGACCTAATAGTGCTATTATGGGGTCAAAAGGTATGCACCATTTAATAGCCTTTTGGGTATACTTTTATGAACATGGGCTCTCTAATAACTATACTAACCTGTTGAGTATGTCAGAGCTTCCCTTTTTGACAGGGGGACCCAGACAATAGAGTAACACAACAATCAGCCAATCAGAAGGGCTTCTGAAGTCCAGGGATGCTTGACATGCCAGTGATCTTTTGTGAATAAATTCTAGCTAAACTTAGAGATGCCTGCAGCTGTTAGAAACCACAGAACCAGCCCTGAATCACTCAAAAATGGTTAAGCTTGAGCATTAGCTGCAGACTTGGGACTTTCCAAACATCTTGCTTCCTGGCTTATTGTGTCTATAGACATCTTCCCCCTAAACCCCCACCTCACACCTGAAAACCTCTAGAAACTATAAGTACTTTACCCTTTATACACTTTATTTTGAGTAGTTGAGAACTATCTCTCTCCTCTGCTTGCAAGCTTTTCTCAGACAAGAAACAATTGTGTAATTTGTGATCAAACGTGTTCATTTCAGATCTCTTTTGGGCTTGGGATTTTTTCTATTTAACAATTTAAAATTACTCCACAGAATGGTTGGATAAGTTCACAAATTCACCAAAAGTGCATTAGTGTCCTATTTTTCTCAAATCCTCTTCATTATTTGTCATTTTCCTTTTCTGTAATATTAGCCAATCTGATAGGTATGAAGTAGTACCTCAGAGTTGTTTTAATTTGCATTTCTCTAATCACAGTGATTTAGAGCATTTTTCATTTGACTATGGATGGCTTAGATTTCTTCTTCTGAAAATTGCTTGTTCATATCCTTTGACCAATTGGGGAATGACCTGTATTCTTATAAATTTGATTCAGTTCTCTATATATTTGAGAAATGAGGCCTTTATCAGAGAAAGTTGCTATAAATTTTCCCCTAGTTTTCTGCTTTCCTTCTAATTTTGGTTGCATTGGTTTTGTTTGTGCAAAAGCTTTTTTTTATTTAATGGAATAAAAATTATCAATATTATATCTCATGATGTTCTTGATCCCTTGTTTGGTCATAAATTCTTCCCTTATCCATAGCTCTGACAGGTAAACTATTCCATGCTCCCTTAGTTTGTCCATTGTATCACCTTTTGTGTTTAAATTGTGTACCCATTTTGACCTTATCTTGGTATACAGTGTGAGATGTTGGTCTATAATTAGTTTCTGCCAAACTGCTTTTCACTTTTTTCTCCAGCATCTTTTGTCAAATAGTGAGTTCTTGTACTCAAAGCTTGGGTCTTGGAGTTTATCAAACACTAGATTACTATGGTCACTTACTACTGTTTGTTGTATATTAATCTATTGTACTGCTCTACCACTTTTACTTTATAGCCAGTATCAGATTGATTTGATAATTACTGTTTTTAATATTGTTTGAGGTATAGTATGGCTAAGCTGCCTTGCTTCACTTTTTTCCCCATTGATTCTTGACCTGTTGTTCTTCCAGATGAATTATTATTTTTTTCTAACTATAAAATATTTTTGATAGTTCAATTGGTATGGTACTAAATAAATTAATTTAAGTAGAATTGCAATTTTTATTATATTGGCTTAAACTACCAATGAGCAATTGACATTTTCCAATTGTTTAAATCTGACTTTTTTGTGTGAAAAGTCTTTTATAATTGTATTTATATAGTTTCTGGGTTTGTTGTGGCAGATGGACTCCAAGTCTTTTTATTGTCTACAGTTATTTTACATGGGATTTCTTTTTCTATCTCTTGTTGTTGGCCTTTGTTGATAATATATAGAAATGCTAATGATTTATGTGAGTTTATTTTATATCCTGCAACTTTGCTAAAGATAATTATTTCAACTATTTTTTTTAAGATGAATCTCTAGGATTCCCCCAGTATACCATCAAATCACCTGCAAAGAGTAATCACTGTATTCCTCATTACTGGTCAAATTTCTTCCATTTCTTTCTCTTCTCTTATTGCTGTAGCTAACATTTCCAGTACAATATTGAATAAAAGTGGTCATAATAAGCAACCTTGTTTCACCCCTGATTTTATTGGGAAGGCTTCTAGCTTATCTCCATTACAGATGCTTATTGGTGGTTTTAGATAGATACTGATTATAATTTTATTTTTTCTCTATTAATTTATTTATTTTTAGTTTCAACATTCACTTCAACAAGATTTTGAGTTCCAAATTTTCTTCCCATCTCATCCTTCCCCTACCCCAATTCACCATGCATTCTGAATACCCCTTCCCCTAATCTACTCTCCCTACTATCTCCCACCCTCTTGTCCCCTTCCCCTTCTGTTTTCCTGTAGGGCAGGATAGATTTCTATACCCCATTGCCCGTATATTTTATTTCTCAGTTGCATGTGAAAACAATTTTTAACATTTGTTTTTAAAACTTTGAGTTTCAAATTTTCTCCCTTCCTCCCTCCCTACCCACCCTCATTGAGAAGGCAAGCAACTTGATACTGGTTATACATGTGTAGTCAAGCAAAGCACTATCATAGTAGTCATGTTGTGGAAAACTAACTATATTTCCCTTCATCCTATCCTGCCCTCCCCCCATTTATTCTATTCTCTCTTTTGACCCTGTCCCTTCTCAAGTGTTTACTTCTGATTACCCCCTCCCCCAATCTGCCCTCCTCTCTATCATCCCCCTGCTCTCTTATCCCTTTCCCCCATAAATTCCTGTAGGGTAAGATAGATTTCCATACCCAGTAGAGTGTGTAAGTTATTTGTTCCTTTAACCAAATCTAATGACAATGAGATTCACTCATTCCCTCTCACCTTCCTCCACTTCCTGTCCACTGTAAAAACCTTTTCTTGTCTGTTTTATGTGAGATAATTTACCCCATTCTACTTCTCGCTTTCTCCTTCTCTCCATATAATCCTCTCTCATTCCTTAATTTCATTCTCCAGATATCACCCATTCATCTTCAACTTACCCTGTGCCCTCTATCCATCTATCTATACATATAATTATTCCCCTCCAACTACCCTAATACTGACAAAGGTATCATGAGTTACAAATATCATCTTTCCATGCAGGAATGTAAACAGTTCAACCTTAGCAAGTCCCTTATGATTTTTCTTTCCTGTTTACTCCTTCATGCTTCTCTTGAGTCTTATATTTGAAAGTCGAATATTCTATTCAGCTCTGGTCTTTTAAACAAGAATGCTTGAAAGTCCACTATTTCAGTGAATATCCATTTTTCCCCCTGAAGGATTATACTCAGTTTTTCTGGGTAGGTGATTCTTGGCTGTAATCCTATCTCCTTTGCCCTCCAGTATATCTTATTCCAAGCCCTCTGGTCCCTTAAAGGTAGAAGCTGCTAAATCTTATGTTATCCTGATTGTGTTTCCAAAATACTTGAATTGTTTCTTTCTGACTGCTTGCAATATTTTCTCCTTGATCTGGAAACTCTGGAATTTGACTACAATATTCCTAAGAGTTTTCCTTTGGGGATCTCTTTCAGGAGGTGATCAGTGGATTCTTTCAATTT
The DNA here is from genome assembly GCF_900497805.2 of Vombatus ursinus. Lineage (NCBI taxonomy): Eukaryota > Metazoa > Chordata > Mammalia > Diprotodontia > Vombatidae > Vombatus > Vombatus ursinus. The sequence continues at coordinate 100,550,551 of NW_020954590.1, forward strand.
CTATTTTACTCTCTGGTTCTAAAATATCAAGGCAGTTTTCCTTGATAATTTCTTGAAAGATGATGTCTAGGCTTTTTTTTTTTGATTATGGCTTTCAGATAGTGTAATAATTTTAAAATTATCTCTCCTGGAACTATTTTCCAGGTCCGTTGTTTTTCCAGTGAGATATTTCACATTGTCTTCTATTTTTTCATTCTTTGGTTTTGTTTTAAAATGTCTTGATTTCTCATAAAATCATTAGCTTCCAATTGCTCCATTTCAATTTTTTTTACTTTCTAATTTTTAAGGAAATATTTTCTTCAGTGAGCTTTTGGACTTCCTTTTCCATTTGGCCAATTCTGCTTTTTAAAGCATTCTTCTCTTCATTGGCTTTTTGGACCTCTTTTGTCATTTGGGTTAGGTTATTTTTTAAGGTGTTATTTTCTTCAGTACCTTTTTTTGGATCTCCTTTAGCAAGTTGTTGACTAGTTTTTCATGATTTTCTTGCATCACTCTAATTTATCTTCCTAGTTTTTCCTCTTCTTCTCTTACTTGCTTCTCAAAATCCTTTTTGAACTCTTCCATGGCCTGGGACTCATTCATATTTTTCTTGGAGGCTTTGCATGTAGGTCCTTTGACTTTGTTGTCTTCTTCAGGTTGTATGTTTTGATCTTCTTTGTAACCAAAGAACAATTTTATGGTCTGAGTTTTTTTTGGGCAGTTTGCTCATGTTCCCAACCAATTACTTGAGTCTTAAATCTTTGTTAAGGTAGAGTCCTACTTCCAGTGTGGAGAATGTACTGTCCCAAGCTTTGAAGGTTTTGTGCAGCTGTTTTCAGAGATACTTCTAGGGACCTGTACATTTTCCATTCTTCCAAAGTGAAGTATTTACTCCTTTCCTGGCCTGTGCTGTGGTCTATGAGTGACCACAAGCACTCTTTTCTGCCTTGGAACTGTGAGGAGGATTCCCTCTCCACTGCCACTACAAATTCTACCACATCAATGCTCCTCCTTGCCCTTGGATCGCCCCCAGAAATGTGATTCAGATCCAAGCCTGGGCAAAGCAAGAGAATCCTGCCTCAATGCCAGCAAAGAGATTCCTGCAATCCCCCTCTGATCAGCCACTCAATTTCCCCTCAGTCTGTGGGCAGAGAGCATGGGAAGCATCCACCACCCTGGGGCCATGCCAGGATTGGGGCTGGGATTGAGCTTCTCTCTCACTGTAGTCAGTCTTTTCTTACTGACCTTCTAATTTGTCTTTGGTGTTTGTGAGTTGAGAAGTCTGGAAACCACCACAGCTACCCATGATTCAGTCCCCTGAGGCCTGCTCCAGGTTTGCTGCAGCCTGCATGCCCATGCCAAACTACACTTCTCTCCCTGCCCAGTGCTATATACCTTTCCAATCAACCATCCAGGTTGTCTTGGGCTGGAAATTTGTTTTACTCTGTCTTTTTGTGGGTTATGTGCTCTAGAGTTTATTTAGAGCCATTTTTTTTACAGGTATTTGAAGGGGTTTGGGGGAGAGATCAAATAAGTCACTGCTTTTACTCCACCATCTTGGCTCTGCCTGCTTATCATTTTAAAGAAAGTTCCATTTATTGCTATGTTTTCTAGTGTTTTTAATAGGAACAATTTTTTTGTCTAAATATTTTGTCAAACAATTTTTTTCTGTATCTATTGAGATAATCATATGATTTATGTCGATCTTATTATTGATGTGGTTAATTATGCTGGTGGTTTTCCAAATAATGAACTGGCTTTACATTCTTGGTATAAATTCCACTTGGTCATAGCACATGATTTTGTGATATATTGCTGTAATCTCCCTGCTAGTATTTGATTTAAAATTTTTGGGTCAATATTCATTTTGAATAACATTTTATTTTCTTCAATTTCACATAAATTTTTTTACATTCATCTTTTACAATTTTGAGTTCTAAATTCTTTCTTTTTGTATCTTCCATCTCCACTCCTTGAGATGCTAAGCAATTTGATATAGGTTACACATGTGTAATCATGCAAAACATTTCCATATTAGTCATGTTTTGAGAGAAAATGCAGATAACATATGAAAAAAATAAAAGAGTGGAAAATTGTGTTTTTAGATCTGCATTCAGATTCCATCAGTTCTTTCTCAGAAGGTGAATAGCATTTTTTATCATGGGTCCTTTGGAATTGTCTTGAATCATTGTGTTGCTGAGAATAGCTAAACCATATACAGTTGACCTTTGCACATTATTACTATTAATGTGTACAGTATTCTCCTATTCTGCTCACTTCTCCTTGCATTAGTTCATCTAAGTCTTTCTGAAATCATCTTGCTTGTCATTTCTTATAGCACCATAGTATTCCATCACAATCATGTGACACAACTTTTCCAGCCATTCTCTAATTGATAGGTACCTCCCTTAATTCCCAATTCTTTGACACTCTAAAAGGAGCTGCTATAAATATTTTTGTACAAATATGTCCTCTCCCTCCCCCCTCTTTATTTTAAGGCAGTTGGGGTTAAGTGACTTGCCCAGGGTCACACAGCTAGTGTCAAGTGCTTGGTCTGAGGCCGGATTTGAACTCAGGTCCTCCTGACTTCAGGGCCAGTACTCTATCCACTGCGCCACCTAACTGCCCCCTCCCACCTTTTTAAATCTCTTTGGATACAGACCTAGTAGTGGTATTGCTAAGTCAAAAGGTATGCATGCTTTTATAGCCCTTTGGGCACAGTTCTTAATTGCTCTTCAGAATGGTTGGGTCAGTTTACAATTCTACCAACAGTGTATTAGTGTCACCCTTTTTCAATGTTCACTCCAAGATTTATCATTTTTCTTTTCTGTTATATTAGCAATTCTGATAGATATGAAATGGTACCTTAGAGTTCTTTTAATTAAAATTTTTTCATCAATATTCATTAGGGAAATTTGTCTATATTTTTCTTTCTCTTTACCCCCCTCTGTTTTTGTTATCAGAACCATATTTTGTTATAAAAGGAATTTTGTAAAACTCTTTCTTTGCTGATTTTTTAAAAAGTTTATATAGAATTAGAATTAATTGTTCTTAAAATGTTTGCAAGAATTAACTTTTTGAGACTATCTGCTCCAAGGAGCTCATTGCTGGCTTGTTCAATTTCCTTTTCTAAGATAAGGTTATTTAAGTATTCTATTTCCTTATCTGTTAATTTGGGCAATTTATAGTTTTGCAAAAATTCATCAATTTCACTTAGATTGTTAGATTTATTGGCATGTAGTTCAGTAAAAGGAATCCTATTCATTGCTTTAATTTCATTTTCATTGCTGGTGAATTCACTCTTTTTATTTTTGATACTGGTAGCTCAGTTTTCTGTTTTTAACTAAATTACCAATGGCCTATCTATTTTATTACTTTTTTCATGAATCAGCTCCTAGTTTTGTTTATCAATTCAATGGTTTTCCTTTACATTTATTAATTTCTCCTTTGATTTTCAGGATTTCCAATTTGGTGTTTAGATGAAGATTTTTAATTTTTCTTTTTTATAGACTTTTAGCTGCATGCTCAATACATTGTTCTGCTCTTTCTCTATTTTATTGATGTAAGTATTTAGAGAGATGAATTTTTCCCTAAGTACTGCTTTGACTGAATCCTATAAAATTTGTTATGTGATCTTATTGTTGTTATTCTCTTTAATGAAATTGTTTATTGTTCCTATGATTTGTTCTTTAACTATTCATTCTTTAGGATAAGATTATTTAGTTTAAAATTAATTTAATCTATTTTCCATAGCCCTTTATTGAATCCATATTTTTATTTTTTTATGGTCATTAAAGGATATATTTAATACTTTTGTTGTGGTGGTTGTGAGGTTGTTATGCCCTAATACATGGTCAGTTTTTATGTAGATGCTGTGTACTGCTAAGAAAAATGTATATCCTATTCTATTCCCATTCAATTATCTCCAGAGGTTTCTCATATCTAACTTTTCTAAAATTTTACTCATCTCCTTAACTTCTTTCTTATTTATTTTTTGGCTAGATTTATCTTGTTCTGAGAGGGAACATTTGTATAGTTTTACCATCGATTTCTTCCTATAATTCATTTAACTTTTCCTTTAAGAATTTGGATGGTATACCATTTGGTGCATTTATATTTATTATTGATATTCCTGCATTGTCTGTTTTATCTTTTATCAAAATGAAGTTGCACTGCTTGTCTTTTTAAGTTCGATCTATATTTGCTTTTGATTTCTTTGAAGTAATGATTACCACTCCTGCTTTTTTTTTAACCTCAGCAGAAGGATAATAAATTGTGCTCCAGTCTGTTATTTTTGCTCTGTTTCTGCTTCAAGTGTGTTTCCTGTAAACAACATATTGTGTGATTCTGTTTTTTAATCCATTCTAACCACTTCTGTTTTATGAGTGAATTCATCCTATTCACATTCATAGTTATGATTACTAATTGTGTATATTCCTCTATTCTGTTTTCCAACCTGCTTATTATTTTCTTTCTTTCTCTTTTTACACTTTCCATCCTCAAAAGTGTTTTATTTCTGACCACTGTCTCCCCTAGTCTGCCCTTCCTTCTATCAGCCTCCCTTTTTATCCCTTTCTTTTACTTTCCTCTAGTATAAGATAGGTTTCTCTGCCCAACTGAGTGTGGAACCAATTCAAATGAGAGTCAGCATTGTCTACCACAACCTCTCCATCTTCCCCTCCACTGTAAAAGCACTTTTGTGCATCTTTTATGTGGGAAAATTTACTCCATTCTACCTCTCCCTTCCACCTTCTCCCAGTACATCCCTCTTTCCCACCTCTAAATTTTATTATTTTAGATATCATTGCATCATAGCAACTCACACATGTTTCCTCTTTCTATGTACACTTTTTTTCCATCAGGAATGCTTCAAAGTTCTCCATTTCATTAAGTATTTACTTCCCCCCTTAGGGATTATATTTAGTTTTGATGGGTAGGTGATTCTCGGTTTTAATTCTAGCTCCTTTGTGACCCAGGATATCATATTCCAAGCCCTCCAATCTTTTAATATAGGAGATACTAAATCTTGTGTGCTCCCTTGACTACGACTTGGCAATATTTGAATTGTTTAATTCTAGATGCTAGCAATATTTTCTTTGAGTTTGAAGCTTTGGAATTTGGCCATAACATTCCTGGGAGTTTTCATTTTGGAATCACTTTCAGGAGGTGATTGATGGATTCTTTCAATTTCTACTTTGCCCTTTGGTTCTAGGATACCAGAGCAATTTTCCTTGATAATTTCTTTAAAGGTGATATGTAAGCTCTTTTTTAAACTTGATTTTCAGGTAGCCTACTGATTCTTAAATTACCTCTTCTCCCTCTATTTTCCAGGTCACTTGTTTGTTTGTTTGTTTGTTTTTTGTCAATGAGATATTTCACATTTTCTTCTTTTTTTCTTCTTTTCATTTTGTTTTATTGTTTCTTACTGTCTCATGAAGTCATTAGCTTCCATTTATTCAGTTATAATCTTTAAAAATTATTTTCTTGTGAGCTTTTGTACCTCCTTTTCTGTTTGGCCAATGATATTTTTCAGTGAGTTTTTGTCCTTCCTTTTCTATTTAGCTAATTTTGTTTTTAAAGAACTTCTTTTCTTCATTAGATTTTTGTGCTTTTTTTTTTTTTGCCATTTTGCCCATTCCCATTTTAAGGTTTTTCTTCTGTATTTTTGATCCTTTTACCTAGTTGTTGACTTTTTTTGTGATTTTCTCGCATCACTTTCATTTCTTCCCCAATTTTTCCTCTACCTCTTAATTTAAAAATCCTTTTTGAACTCTTCCAAGGACTGAGACCAATTTATATTTTTCATTGAGGCTTTGTATTTAGCTACTTTAATTTCAGTATCTTCTAGTTTTTGTTTTGATCTTCCCTGTCTTCATAGTCACTTTGTATATTCAGATTTTTGTTGTTTGCTTATCTTTGTAGTGTATTTCTCAACTTTTAACTTGATGTTAAAGGTGAATTCTGCTCACAGGGTATAGGGGGTAGTGTTCCAAGCTTTAGGTTTTTTTGTTCACAGTTTTCAGACCTAGCCCTGGGAATGTGCTAGCTCTTAGTTCTTCCATGGTGGTATAATCTAAGGAGAGTCATGGTGGCTGTTCTCCTGACCTATTCTCTGACCTTTGAGTGAATATACAAACTTTTCCTCCCCAGAACTGCCACCATGGTCTCTGCTTCTGCTAGTGCTCCTTTTTGTCCCAAGACTGGTGCAGAACTGTGTATGGGCAATGCAACATAGTCCTACTCCTAGTGCCAGCAAAAGGTCCCTGTGATCTCCTTCTGATCAGTTATAAGATCCCCTTACTCTCTGTGGGCTGAGAGCTCCAGAAACAGATGCTACCACTGATTCAGTCACCCCCTAAGGCCTGAGCTGGCCTGTGCTTCACTCTCATGCTAGTAAGATCTAAACTTTTCCTGACAACTCTCCAAGTTTTCTTGGCCTAGAAAGTTGTTTTACTCTATCATTTTGTTGGTTCTATCATTCTAGAATTCCTTTTGAGGCATTATTTTTACATCTTTGAAGGGGAATTTGGGAGATCTTAGCAGAATATCTGCCTTTACTCCACCATTTTAGCACCAACTGTAGGTAACATTCTTGATCATATAACGGTCAAACTGGCCTCTGAAGTTCTTTCCAACTATGAGATTAGATTTTGCTTTTCTATGTATTTTTTTATTAATTTATTTTGATTTATCTACAATTACTTGCAAAAGTTTTAGAGTTTTAAATTTTTCTCTCCCTCCCTTCCAACCTCCCTCCACAAGACAGCATGCAACCTGATATAGGCTATACATATATATTCCTAGTAAACATATTTTCACATTAGAGATGTTATAAGAATTAGAACCAATAGGAGGAACTACAAGAAAGAGATAACAAATCAAAACAGAAGAAAAAAAGAATAGCAAATAGTGTACTTAGAACTGCATTCAAGCTTCATTGATCTTTATTTGGATGTGGATAGCATTTTCCATCATGAGACCTTTGGAGATGTCTTAGATCCTTGCATTGCCGAGGCTCTATCAATGTTATTCATCACACAATGTGGTTGTTACTGTGTACAACATTCTCCTGGTTCTGCTCACTTCATTCAGCATCAGTTCATGCAAGTGTTTCCAGGTTTTTCTGAAGTCTGCTTGCTCATCATTTTTTATAGCACAATAGTATTCCATTACATTCATATACCACAACTTGTTCAGCCAATCTCCAATTAATGGGCATACTCTCAATTTCCAAGTCTTTGCCACCACAAAAAGAGCTGCTATAAATATTTTTGTACACATTTTCTCTTTCAGGAGATTATCAGTGAATTATTTCAATTTATTTTTTATTTTGGTTCTACAATATCAGTGCAGTTTTCCTTAATAATTTCTTGAAAGATGATGTCTAGGCTCTTTTTTTGATCCTGGTTTTCAGGTAGTTCAGTAATTTTTAAATTATCTCTCATGGATCTATTTTCCAAGTCAATTGTTTTTCCAATGAGATAGTTCCCATTGTCTTCTACTTTTTCATTCTTTTGGTTTTATTTTATAATTTCTTGATTTCTCATAGAGTCATTAGCTTCCATTTGCTCCATTCTAATTTTTAAGGCATTGTTTTCTTCAGTGAGATTTTGGACGTCCTTTTCCATTTGGCCTATTCTTCTTTTTAAGGCATTCTCCTCATTGACTTTTTGGACCTCTTTTGCCATTTGGGTTAGTATATTTTTTAAAGTGTTATTTTCTTCAGTATTTTTTATTTTGGGTGTCTTAGCAAGTTGTTGACTCATTTTTCATGATTTTCTTGCATCACTCTCATTTCTCTTCCCAATTTTTCCTCTACTTCTCTTACTTGATTTTCAAAATACTTTTTGAGCTCTTCCATGGCCTGAGACCAATTCATATTTTTCTTGGAGGCTTTCAATGTAGGAGCTTTGACTTTGTTGTCTTCTGGTTGTATGTTTTGATCTTCTTTGTCACTAAAGTAAGATTCTATAGTCTGAGTTTTTCCCCTCTGTTTGCTCATGTTCCAAGCCAATTACACGAGTTCTAAGCTCTTCGTTAAGATAGGGCTTTGCTTTCAGGGTGGAAAATGTACTGTCCCAATCTTCAGGGGTTTTGTGTAGCTATTTTCAGAGATACTTCTAAGGACCTGTAAATTTTCAGTTCTTCCAAGGTGATATGATCAAAGGAGAGATGTTTACTCTTTTCTTGGCCTGTGCTCTGGTCCATGAGTGACTATAAGCGCTCTTTTCTGCCTTGAAACTGTGAGGAAGATTCTCTCTTTGTTGCTGCTGCAAAGTCCACCACTACAGCACTCGTCCTTGCTCCAAAATCACCACCCAGGATTGTGACCCAAATCCAAACATGGGCAAAGCAAGAGAATCCTGCCTCATCACCAGCAAAGAGATTCCTGCACCCCCTCTGATCAGCCACTCAATCCTCCCACTGTCTGTGGGGACAGAGCTCCAGAAGCAGCTGCCACCTCCACTGCTGCCACCTTGAGGCTGCTCCAGGGCTGGGGCTAGACCACACTTCTTTCTTACTCAGGTCTGACAGACCTTTCCCACTGATATTCTAAGATATCTTTCACATTTGTGGTTTGAGAAGTCTGGAAAGCACACAGTTGCCCATGATTCAGACTCCTGAGGCCTGTTCCAGGTTTGCCTTGGCCCTGTCTTTGCTTGAATGGCCTTTGCTGAACTGTGTTCCTCTCCCAGCCAGGCACAACAGACCTTTCCTATCAACCACCCAGGTTGTCTTGGGCTAGAAATTTGTTTCAGTCTATATTTGGTGGGTTCTGCTGTTTTAGAATTTGTTTAAAGTCATTTTTTAACAGGTATTTGGAGGGATTTGGGGGAGAACTCAAGCAAGTCATTGCTTTTACTCCATCATCTTGGCTCTACCTCCCAGGTATACACAGTTTTATAGCCCTTTGGGGATAGTTCCATATTTTTTTCCCAAAATGGTTGGACCAGTTCACAACTCCTCTAATATTTCATTGGTGTATCTTTTTCCCTCATCTCCTCCAGCACTGACATCTCTGATAGGTGTGAAATAGTATCTCAAAGTTATTTTAATTCGCATTTCTCTAATATTAATGTTTTAAAGAATTTTATATGACTATAGATAACTTTGATTTCTTTTTCTGAAAACTTTCTGTTGATTCTGCTCCAGCCCTTTGTTTTTACTCTGTGTATGTCTTTCTGTTTCCAGTGTGTCTCTTTGAGTCAGCAAATTATTGAATTCTAGTTTCTAATATATTCTGCTATCTGCCTCTGTTTTGTGGGTTAGCTTATCCCATTCACATTCACAGTGATTACTGTGTATTTTTTTTTCTATCCCATTTTCTTCTCTTTATCTTTCTCTCTCTCTTTTTATCCTGTAACTCGTTAAAAGTCTATTTTTCTTCTGAACACTGCTTCCCTTAAACCACCTTTCCTTTTATCTATGTCTTCTCCTCCTATTTCCCTGTGGGTAAAGTATTTCTATACTCAACAGAGTGTGTATATCCATTCTTCCTTCAATGAGCCAATTCCAATGAGAGTGAGGTTTGAGCATTGCGCCCCCTCCCATTTTCCCCTTCAATCTAAAAATCTCTTCTTTGTGAGAAAATTTTCCCCATTCTACCTTTCTCTTCCCCTTCTCCCAGTGCATCTCCCTTTCTCATTTGAGGACATCTCAACAAAATTGACTCATACCCATGGCCTCTGTCTAAGGAGATTCCTTCTAACTGCTTATCTAAATGATAACATTCTTAAGAGTTACATGTATCCTTTCCCTGTATAGGAATGTAAACAGTTTAATCTTATTGAATCCCTTATTGTTTCTCTTTCATGTTTAACTTCTTATGCTTCTTTTGAGTGTTATGTTTTAATGTCAAATTTTCTATTAAATTCTTGTCTTTTCAACCAGAATACTTAAAAGTCTCCTATTTCAATAAAGATCTTTTTCTTTTTAAATTTATTTCTATAGCATGAAAAACAATTTTAAACATTTAATTTATATTTTTTACTTCCAAATTCTCTCTCCCACCTCTCTTCCCTTATTGAAAAGACAAGCAATTTGATATAGAATATATGTGTGCAGTTATGTAAAATGTGTTTCCATATCAGATATGTCACAAAAGAAGGCAAAGATCCTTCCCAATTGATGAATAGTCAAAGGATATGAACAGGCAGTTTTCAGATAAAGAAATTAAAACTATTTGTAGTCATATGAAAAAGTGCTCTAAATCATTATTGATTAGAGAAAAGCAAATTAAGACAACTCTGAGGTACCACCTCACACCTATCAGATTGGCTAATATGACAGAAAAAGAAAATGATAAATGTTGAAGATTGGGAAAATTGGGATACTAATGCATTGTTGGTGAGCAATTTGAAACTATTCCCAAAGGGCTATAGAACTGTGAATAACCTTTGATACAGCAATACTACAACTAGGTTTTTATCCCAAATAGATCATAAAAATGGGAAAAGACCCACATATACAAAAATATTTATAGCCTCTCTTTTTGTGGTGGCAAAGAATTGGAAATTGAGGGGATGCCCATCACTTGTAGAATGACTGAACAAGCTGTGGTATACGAATGCAATGGAATACTATTGTTCTCTAAGAAATGGTGACCAGGCAGACTTCAGAAAAACCTAGAAAAAACTTATGTAAACTGATGCAGAATGAAGTGAGCAAAACCAGAACATTGTACATAGTAGCAGCAACATTGTGCAATGATCAACTATGATAGAATTAGCTCTCCTCAGCAATACAATGATCTAAAACAATTCCAAAAGACTCATGATGGCAAATGCTATCCATATTCAGAGAAAGTGCTATGGTGTCTGAATGCCGATTGAAGAATATTATTTTCATTTTTTCGTTTTTTTTTCATGGTTTTTCCTTTTTGTTCTGTATCTTCTTTCATAACATAACATAATTTCTCCTTGTCCTCCTCCTCCTCCTCTTTCTTCATCTCCTCCTCCTTCTCCTACTACTACTACACCTCCTTCTCCATCATCATCATCATTTTCTTCTTCATCTTCTCTCTCTTATTTCTTTAAAATTATTTCTAAAATTATTGCTCTTTGGAAGGGGCATGGAAAAGTAAAAGGGGAAAATTAAAGTGATATAAAAACAAAACATATCAATAATATTTCATTGTTAAAAGAATATTGCTGTAGAGTTTTATAAACTATTTTATTTTCTATTTAGAAATTTTGGAGTGCCTCTGCAGCACCTCTTCCAATTTCCATGAACTAGTGATTGGTTAAATAAATTTTGGTACATGAATGTAATGGAATATTACTTTAAAGAAGTAATAATGAATAAATTAAATAGAAAAATGAGAAGATTTGCATGAATTGGTATAAAGTGAATTAGGCAGAGCCAGGAAAAATATACATGATGACTATAATAATGTAAATGGAAAGAAAAACAATCACATAACAATTGAATATAAATGTTGCAAAATTATAAAGTTTAAGATTATTCTTTACAAGGCAAAAGTGGAGAAAACTATTCCTAAAGAGTGACATTACACACTCTTTATGGAATGGAATAGAATGGAAGTCATTAGAAGAAAACATGGCAATAGGTAACAACCTAGATAGGTACACTCAACCTCCCACCTTTAGTCTCCCAATGCCATAGGTAAGCTAGTTTCTTGGTCTATGCAACATACTTATCACTATAATCTAAATCCTCAAACAAATCAAGGCTCAAATTTACATAGAGTTTTAGACAAAGAACTGATTTTTTCACTAATAGGAGACTGCTCCATCACCCCTGGGTCAAGTCAATAGGGTAATCTGGACCATTGAAATAAGGATATTTCCTGAATTGTCTAATGATGAATGAGGGGCAAGGACAGAGGGAACACAAATCTGCCACATATATAACTAAGGATGGTGTGGGGGTAGTGATACAAAGTCTTTAGGTGGAATAAGGCTTAGAAGATGCATATTTTGGGAACTGAGGCCATAGCAGTAACTAAGTTTTCATTCACTCACATTCCCAAATAAGACATATGAGAAAATAATTTACTGATCCTTTTTAGAGGTAAAGGGTCCTCAGCTGAGAAACACTGTATAGAGCTTCAATTTTTGGATATATTTATTAGTTTTGCTGATTTTCCCCTGTTCTTCCTGTTTTTCTTTTTAAAATATCTTGTCTTATGAAATGGTTCTCTGGGACTTGGCAAGAGATGATATTTAGAGGCAAATATAAGCCATTAAAAGATATCAATAAGATTTATTAAAAAAAACAAAAGGGATAATTGATAATATTTGAATGAGCAGTTTCACTTAAAAAAAGCGGTTGGAAATCAGACTGCAAAGTTTTTAGAAGAGAAGAAGAGGTGAAATGTGTAGACTTTCCTTTTCAACTGGAAGAAATCTGCTTTCTTTTTTTTCCCCAATGCTCTCCCCCACATGAAAAAGAAACAAAAACAAAACTCTTGTTGCACACATGGACACTCATCTCAAATTGACTCCGCCTGAAACAAAATTGGTCTCTTTTTGCAGTCTAAATTTTTTATCTCAGGAGGCAAGGATCGTGTTTCATCATGAGTCCTCTGAAATAGTGGTTATTCATTATTTTGATTAGAATTCCTAAGTCATTTAATTGATTGTATTTACAACACTTTTGTCATTGTATGAAGTGTTTTCTTGGTTCTACTGACTTCAATGTGTCATTTCATAAAATTCTTTTAACATTTCTCTGAAGTCATTCTTTTTATTATTTCTTTCAGCACGATGGTAACCCATCATATTTATGTATCATAATTTGTTCAACCATTACCCAATTGATGGCCTTCTCATATTTCCATTCTTTGCCACCTCAAAATGAACTAATTTTTTTTTACATCCTCAACATTTGGTTTGTTTAGGACTAATTCCTCAATTAATCTACCCTCCCTCAAATTTCCCCTTGTCCTTTCTCTCCTTTCCCTTCCATTTCTTTATTGAGGGAAGTTTATTTCTGTACCCAACTCTGTGTGTTTTTCTCTCCTTTGATAAATTCTGTTGAGAATGATGTTCTAGTGTTAACTGCTCCCATCCCATTCCTCCTTATATGTAAAATAGAAATCTTCCTTCTTTAAATTTTTAATTATGAAAATATTTTCTCTAATCCTCTTTTCCCTTTCCCTTCCAGTGTTTTCCTATCACTCTCTCTTTTCTTTTTTTTAAAGATCATCAGCACATAATAGAACAACTCCCTGACCTAATCAGATTCCATTCAAGACCATGATGATGATAGTATTTAGAAGGCACCCATGGGCAGTTTAAGTCCATTTAGGTTGTTCATTCATGTTTATCTTATGCTTCTCTTAACACCTGTTTGAACTTCAACATTTTTGTGCAGCTATGATCTTTTCATCAGGAATGTTTGGAAGTTCACAATTCCATTAAAAGGTCTATCCCTCCTACCCCCATCCCCCTACCCCAAGAATTATACCATTGTACTCAGTTTTGATGGGTAAGTAACTCTTGGGTTTAAGTCTGTATCCTTTGCCTTTTGTAATATTGTATTTCAAGGTCATTGCTTCTTTATAATACTAACTGCTAAATCTTATGTGATCCTAACTCTGCCTCCTTGACTTCAATTCTTTCTGACTGCTTGCAGTATTTTTCTTGGACTGGAAAGCTTAAGATTTGGAGGCTACAAATATGGTGAAACAGAGTAATAGTCATTTTTGGAAAGGCTGTTTGAAGATAAGCTTACTACTATGCTATTAGTGGAGTCATGAATTGGTTCAAACAATCAACAAAACATTTGGGAGTTTAGTGAGAAGAATCTCTAAACTATTTATATCATTTCACCCAGAAATTTCACTACTCTTCATATATCATGAGGAAGAAAGATAAGACTAAAGCCCTCATATATACCCAAGTATTCATAAAAATATTTTTATGATCCCCCAAAATCTTACAAAAAAAGTATCAATTAGGGAATTACTAAAATAATTATAGTGTAATAAAGCAATGCAATATTATTATGCATTAGAAATGATGAATAAGAGAAACTCAGAATATGTGAAGACTTTATGAATTAATAAAGAGTGAAAGAAATTGAATAAAGAGAACATATATACAATGACTATAATAATATAAAGAAGACAAATTATCTAGACATTCATGAATTATAATGGCCAACCTTGATCCTGGAAAATATGTGATGAAACAGATCTTTTTTTTTTTCCACTAAAGAAATGGGAGGTGTGATGTAGGTGTGAGATGCCTATATTCTAAGATGGATGCTATGTCAATTGGTTTGGTAGCTACTTTTCTTTGTCTTAAGGGAAGGTTTTGTACTAAGATATACTTGGGAATGGATATGGTGCGAAGGAAAAAAAGGCAAACCAAAAAATATTTTCTGTTCTCTAGAAGCATATTGAGTAGATCCTCCATTCAGGAATTTTGGGAAGAACTGGATAAGGATTATATAGAATGAGAAGTCAGGAATGGTTGTAATATGTTCCCTATGATCCAAAAGATTATATTTAAAATCATGTTTGCCATTCAAAGCCCTTTACCATCTGCCTTCTCCTCCCTTTTGCATCTTTTTCTGTCTTAATCAACCCCATGTACATGAAGAAACAATGATACTAATCTGTTACTCCTTGAGCAGGACACTCCATTTATAGACACCAGACGTTTTCAGACTGGCCTACATTCCTGTAATTGTCCCCCTCTTCCTGTCTGCCTCATAGTTCCCTGATTTCCTTCAAGTTGCAGCTAAAGCACTACCTTCTTTAGGAAGCCTTTCCCAATCCCCTTTATTACTAGTGCCTTCTATCTATTGATGATTTCCAATTTACCTTGGGCTTGTACATAGTTTGTATGTTGTCTCTCTCATTAGACTGTGAACTCATTGAGAGCATAGATTTTCATTCACTTTTTGTGACACAGTATTTGACACATAGGTGGTTCATAATAAAGGCTTACTGATTGACATTTGAGAGACAACTCATATTAATGTGATCATAGATCCAAAAGTGTTATAGAAATATACACTATGTCCCCCTACTAGTTGTAAGGTAGAGGGAATGTGGATAGGTACTATGTGTAATTCATATTGTAAAGTTCTTTTAATACTCATCATAATTGTCTCTACCCAAAAAAAGGACAGAATTAAACTGAACTGAAATGAAATAGTTTCTATGAATGTAGAAATAGAAACTGATCACCAGGGGCCAGTATGGGTTTACTGAGAACAATTGAAACTAAACTCAATTAAACTTATTTCCTTTTCTTGGGTCAGGGTCAGGGCTATTATACTGTTATGTAAGGGGGCGTCTGCAGATCTAGTATACAGGCATTTGACACAATCATTCATTATATCATTCTTCACCAGGGTGTCATGTGAACTGGAAAACAATAAAAAGAGTGTAATTAACAGATCAATGTCAACTCAAAGGGAGATTTTTATTGGCATACCATCAGACCCTATACTTACCTTGTCCTGTTTCTTTAATGATTTGGATGAAGAACTAAATGGCATGCTGGATAATTTTGCATTAAATCCAATGCTGACCAAAATAGCTAATGGACTGGATGATTGAATCTGGATTCAAAAAGGTCTCTGAAGACTGAAATGATGACATAAGTAACGAGATAAAAGATGATAGTGACAAATGTAAAACCATAGATTCATAGACTTAGAGGTAAGTAGAACTTTAAGTTTCATGAAGTCCAACTACATTTTTACAGATAAAGAAACTAAGGCTGAGAAAAGTTAAATGATTTATGGCCACACAACAGATTGAGGATTCAAATCTAGATCTCTTCTCTCAAAATTGGGTATTCTTTCCTCTACATGATGCTGATCTCTAAAGCCTATATCATGTTAAAAAAGTAAATGGTCAAGTACAGTATAAAATAAACATGATTCAGCATCATTTGATGCAGTCTTAGTGATTTTATTTAATAATGACCTCAGTTAACTAAGTTAATTACTTACAAGGAGCTAGATGAAATTGTCACCTTCCATTGATAGCTTCTGAAAAAAAAATAAGATAAAGTTTTCATTCTACACTGTGCTGTTCAGACTACGTGTGTGGTACTGGGTTCAATTCTGACCAAAATTTTTTAGATAAAATATTGAAAACCTGGAATGCTGCAACCAGAACAGTGAGGAAAACAAAAAGTAGGTCATAAATAGAAAAAAAAATTTTGATTTTTTTTAATAAGAGAATATTTAGAGAGACTCAAGTTCATTTTAGTTGTATTCAAATATTCGAAGGATTTTTATCTGGTTAGTTAGTAAAACAAGGACTTATGAGGTACTTTCTTCCTGGCAATGTGTAAAGCACTGTGGATGCAATGCAAACAAAAAAGACAATCTCTGTTCTTGGGGAGCTTAAATTGAGGAAAGTAGTCTATAAAAAGGAGGTGGAAAAGGTATGTGTAGGGGAGGTGGTGAAGTCTAGATTCTGAAGTCGAAGTAAGAGAAAAGTTAAGAAACTTTGATCTTGGTCCTTTCTCAAAATGAATATTCCAGGAAAAATTCCTGGAAACACCTATGGGAGGTGGAGGCCAAGATGAACTCACAAACAGCAGGAAGAGACCAAGGAAGCACAAAATTCCTCCATTAGGAGAAGGAAGCTGAGAAACGATGATCTAGTCTGGACTGTCAGAAGTCAAAGACAGTGAAGAGAATTTGAAATCTACTTTCAGAAGGCAGGGCTAAAAATAGAATTGGTAGTGTGAGAAAGGAAAATTAAAAGTTAATATAAGGAATATATATTTTTTTTTGTAATGTGAACTGTGCAAAAATTTGAGACTACTTCATATTGTGGGAAGTTTCTCATCACAAGCCTGATCAGTGACTGGATGATCACTTGTTAGTGGGGGCAGTCCTGTGTCAGGGATGGGGTTGGATTGGAGGGCTTTCTATACTGAATATCCTATGCTTCTATTTTATGATTCAATTATTTTATTACCTCTATGAGGCCAATATAATTTACAAGGGAATACATTCTAAATTTTCTCATGAAAATAGAATGCATTTAAGGAAACTTTGTATTATAGAAAACTAACTGTATTGCACATACATACACATATATTGCTCTGTTAAAGTGTATTTGTAAATACACATTATTTACATATGTGTATATATAATCCCATTAAAGTACATGTGTAAACACATATTGCTGTTTCATGTTTTTACAAGTCAGATGAATCTAGATGAATCATAGTAATAGCATGTATCTTATTGACCAAGTGCTTGAAAATTTCTTGTTAGACGAGAAATCTCCTGATGATCTAGCAAGCATGTAGATGCACTTTTAGAAGTAGCGTCATATATGACAGCCCCTTAGTTCATTATAGCATCCAAAATGTGTTTTGAAATCACCATAGTTGCCTTGAGACTTGGTTTCACTTTTAGTGTTCCTCAGTCTTTCCATTTGCTTTAGCTAGTCTGTCAGAGATAGAGTTGATTGCTATATCCAGCTTCAAAAATGTTTTGTGATGATGAAAAACTGAATGAATATTTCTGGTAGCTTTCATAGTAGTTTCATGCTGTAAACAACCAGTCAATATGCATTTATTGTCTATTATATACAAGAGACTGTGCTAGGTGCTGGAGGTCCAAAGAAAGATTTGCTATGATTCATGTCTTCAAAAAGGTTATGTTTTAAATAGAGAAATAATCATGTATACACAAACCCAAATATGAAATATATACAAAATACGTATAAAGTATTTGGAGTTGGGGGTATTAATAGCTAATAGAATGGGGAAAGACCATCAGTAGGAGATGAATCATGAAGAAAGCTAGGGGATGAATAGAGGTGAGGAGGGAAAACATTCTAGACATGGGGGACAATCAGAGCAGAGTTCACAGTTGGAGTGTCACATAATAGACAGGAGGCGGACCACGTTACTTGGATGTTAAAATGGACAAAGTGGAGTAAAAAATAAACTTGAAAAAAGTCAGGAGGAAGCAAACTGCGAAGGGTTTTAAATGCCAAAAAGATGAGTTTGTATTTTATCCTAGAGGCAATGTAACAACCTCTAAGAATTGATGAATATAAGTGGATCATGGAGGAACAACCTCCAGAAAAAAAAAAATAAGCTTCTAATTTATTTGACCAACAGGAAAAAAATCCCACTCTGTTGTTGAAAATGAAAAACGAGAAAAGACCACAGAAACATTGCATTTGGATGTAATAACTTCCTAGCAGAAACACAGAGTGGAACTTCTCAGCTAGAACAGCGATTATACATTGTGAAAGGGACCTTAGATGTGTCAGGAGACTTCATCAAGAGAAAGATCAGGTACAGTCTTGCTATGAGATTGTGAGAAACAGGGGAACAGCTATCTATTTAAAAATCATAAAATAAATCAGAAGAGAGGGCACTAGGAATGCATTTCTTGATGCATTTTCTTTCCTTGAATTCTTGAAGGAAAAATCAAGTGTCTTATCACAAATTTTGGATCTTTGGATCTTTTTCTTGGGGTTTATCTCTAAATTCAATACAATGCTGTATTGGTGATAGACATGCCATTAATTTTTATTTAAAATATGATTAAAATTATATTTATGAGATTATCTTCTGGTGAATAAAATTAATAAAAGATAAAATTGACAAAACTGTAAGCGTAAATCCTTTTTGGTACTTTTGTTGAATAAACTTAGTGACATTTCTCCCTATGAGAGGAAATGTTATTGAGACAACTGGCTGAAGTAGATAGCACACTGATTGGGAGTCAGGATGACCTGGATTTGAATTCTATGTTAGACACCTAGTAGCTATGAAACCATAAGTAAGTCTTTTATTAAGTATATGTAAGGCACTGTGCTAAGTGCTGGTAACATGAAGAAAGGCAAAAAGAGAGTCTCCAATCTCAAGGAATTCACAGTCTAATGAGGAAGCTAAGATACAAACAACTATATACAAAAAATATATATATATATTATATCTTATATATATATTTATATATATTTGTCATATATATATGACAAAGTAAAAATAATCAATAAGGTGAAGATATTAGAATTAAGGGGAAATTGGAAATTGGAAAAGCTTCCTGTAGATGGGAGGACTTTAGCAAGGAAGCCAGGATACAGAAATGAGAAAGAGAATTCCAGGTATGGGGGATATATATGTGAAAATGTACAGGTCTGGGAAATAGAGTATCATGTGAGATTAACAGCAAGGGATTCAGTGTTGAAGAATATGTATGGGGAATAAAGTATAAGAAAATGGTAAAGGTAGGGATGGAGCAGGATATGCCAAATGCCAAACAGAAGATTTTATGTATGAATTTGAAAGCAAAAGGCAGCCAATGACTGATTGACTAATGCATCTTGGCAACAGATTAGGGGGTAAGAGAGTGAGGAATCAAGGATGACACATAGATTGCAAGGTTGCCCAAGAAGGAGATGGGGTTTTTAACAGTGAAATAAGTGCTAAAAAAAGAAGAGGGAAGGGCTTGGGGGAAAAGACACTGAGTTTGGTTTCAGACACAGTGAAGTTAAGATGTCTATGAAGCATCCAATTATAGGATCCAAGCATCCACTACCAACAAGTAAAGATGTGAGACTGGAAATCAGGAGGGAAGTTAGGCTTTATAAGTAAGTTCTATAAGATCACTATGCACAATAGTATAGAGGGGAATAAAGAGGGCCCAAGCGAGAGCCTTAAGGAATACCATGGTCTGAATGACCTGGATTAAGTCTAGCAAAGGAGATAGAGAAGAATGGGTGGGATCAATAAGAGGAGAACCAAGAAAGAGCATGTCTTGACAATCCAGAAGGAAGAGAGAATCAAGAAGATTAGGTTGATTGACAGCATCAAAGTTTGAAGAGGTAAAAAAGAATGAGGATTGAGAAAAAAAACCATTAAATTTGGTAATCACCAGATCATTGGTAACTTTAAGGAGACCAGTTTCAGTTGAATGATGAAGTAAGACGCCAAATTTAAGAAGAGAGAAGAAAGAAAGTGGAGACACCAATTTTGTGTAGCCTTCTTAAAAATTTTAACCATGAAAAGGGAAGAGAGAGATAGAAAGATAGCTAGTGAGAATGGATGGATAAAATGAAGGTTTTTTGATGCTGAAGGAGACATAGAAAGTTCACAGGCAGTTTGGAATCAGTCAGTTGAGGAGACAGAGAGAGAGAGAGAGAGAGAGAGAGAGAGAGAGAGAGAGA
>NW_020954590.1:100570673-100573836 GCF_900497805.2 Vombatus ursinus
AGAGAGAGAGAGAGAGAGAGAGAGAGAGAGAGAGAGAGAGATTGAAGATTAGGGAGGGAGTGGGGGATAATAGAAGGGACAATCTGCTGGAAAAGATGAGATAGAATGGAATAATTCCTCATCTGTAAAATGCAGATGAAAATAACACCTACCTCACAAGATTGTTGTTAGCATCAAATGAGATGATGTATACAAACCTTAAAACACTATGTAAATATTGCCTATTTATTATTATGAAGAAAAAAAAGACAGACAACAGTTTTTAAATTAGTCTCATAGGTATGATACACATGACAATACAATCAGATGCATTTATTTAGGAATTTTATGTAGTTTTCATTTACAAATAATATATTAAGCATACAACTAAAAGAAATAATTTACAAAATCAGTTAGGCTTTTCTCTTAACACTGAAAACATAGAAAGATGACATTGCATAGGGAATAGACAACCAGCACTGAATTAAAAAAGACCACTGTGAAAGTTTCATGTCAGATATATTATGATTGTTTGACCATGAGCAAGTCACTTAACCTTTCAATGTATTAGAAACTTTTCTAAGATTTTAAGTGGCAGAGAAGTTTCAATTTAATTTTTGTAGAGTGTTTTTCCTTAGCAGGAGTTTTCTACACTGAAACCACAGGTTTGCTGCTCATCCTCCTCCCCCCCCAAAAATAAGTGAAGGTATCTCGTTATTTGTAGCTGACAGGAGAATATGTATTCTGCACTTCTTTAGGTTTCAAATTTCTATAAAATATAGTTATAAAATGTAAAAATAATTGAATTCTCATATGTAGCTTCCTTTTTTCCCCTCATAGTATCCAATATCACAGAGTATTGACATCATTTAAGATTTGGATAATTCCTAAGGTTGCTCAAAGTAAGGAAGCTTAAGGAGGAAATATTAAATAATTTTGGTATTATTTCTTCCTCAAATTTAAATTGGAGAAAGAAAAGGAAGGAGGAAGAAAGAAAAATAAATAGAAAAAGAGAAAAAGGAAGGAAATGCATTAAACACTAGATGAATGAATAAATACCACTGCTTCTGTGGTTGCCATGAAATATTTTGAAGAGCTACTTTGCTAGGAGTTGTCTAGAGACTAATGACTTTATACTTCTATCAGGATGGTTATTGAGTTTAGTTTATAGTTTAACAGTGATCTTGACCAGTTAAAGATTTAGAGGTAAGGAGCTGGAGATGGGGCAATAGATTTAAATTGATGTCTCTTATTGATTGTGACTAAAGCAATGGAGGAAATAGAAATATATATTCTCATAAAAAGATATCATAACCCCATACACGAAGTTTTGTATAACTAAGAAAATGCTAACACAAATAATTATTGTCACATTAAAATTGCAGCCAAACATAGCTGCTGGTTTTAAACTGTCTGAAGTAATTTTATATTCTCAATGAAGAATGTTTAACATTTGAACCAAAAACAGTACAGCAAGAATAATTAAAGGCTTAAGTTAAATACATAGACAGTCATTTAAATTTAGATCTGCAATAACATTTACTATTATTCTCTAAGGCTTTGACTGCTTGACAGAAACAAAGTACTCTGGGATTAATTTCAAGAAATGGTGCCAACTGTGCACAATTTGCTGTAATTAAGACATGAAAGAGGACTAAATATTCAGATTAAAAGAAGCATGATGGAGCATGATAGAGATTCAAGGGGTGGCATGAAGCCAATAAAAAACAGCCAGTCATTAAAACCCATATTGATATGAAATGAACACGAATAAAGTTTAGCAAAGTTAGTTCATTTTAAAGCTGATAGTAGTTTACGTAGAAACCTTTTTTCTTATATAGACTAAGGCTTTCTTAAGTCACACTGAATGTGAAGTTCTCCTAGAGATTGGATGATAATAATGAAGGAAAAAAAGAGAAATGATGAATATTTTATTTTTATAAAGCTAATTAGTTTAAGCAGTGAAGAGAAGTAATTAGTAGGGGCTCATAATTATCTTTATGGTATGGGGATTTCCCCATGTGCCACATTAATGTGGTTTGCTTTAGAGCTCATCCCAGGCTCTGTAGGTGTTGGCTCACAGAGGTTAAATATACTATTTTATTCATCAAATCCCTCTTCATATTTTAAAAGAAAAGACTTCATTTTGATCAAACTAGTCTCCTTTCTCCTTCCCTGAGAATTATGTGGAATATTTTCTTTTGCCTTTGAACCTTTAAGTATTGATTAATACTGTATTTAGCGTAATGTTCAATCTCTTCTTCAGCAGACTTTTTTTTTTAAATGAAAGTCCCTTTAAGTTTTTGATCCTGGAGGAGATGTGGATACTTGACCCAGTTGCTAATGAGGTGCTGTATAATCTCCTGTATCCTATAGCTCAAAATAGCAGGATGCAATATAAAAAGTACATCATAAAAGGCACTATTGGAATGCTTTTTTTTTGTCTTCACAGGCTATACGCAAAAGATGTTACCCTCTAAGAAAGTCAGAGGTTGGTCTCCTGCAGGCAAGCTATGGTATCAAAGTCAGAGTATTTGCTGTGAGGCATCTTGACAGTGTCGTCAGGAAACTGGAAACCAGTATCCAGGACACACTGAAAGAAAAGAATCAGGGAAAAAGATATTACCATAGTCAGAACTGAGATTCAGCAGCTAAATCTGGAACTGCTGGATGGGCATCAGCAGTGCTTTGAGGCAAAGCAGGTAATAACAAACTAACAGTCCCCGCCACCCATCCCCCCAAATTGTGCCACTACTGCAAGGGAAGGTGGTGGAGCCTGTCAAAAGAGAATTTCCCAGCTTATGGACAAATGATTAGAGCACTGAAATAGAAAAAAAACACCGTGTGGGTCTAAGCTTTCGAGTGGATGCAGTCATGGAGTCAGCATCTTCACCCAAAGCAAATAAACAAGACTGGGTTGTTTCCACACAAACAGATGTTTGCAGAAAATTTGTTTAAGGCCCTTTTCAGTCTGAACATGCTAGCTCTTTGCTGACAGTGCAAACCATCCTTTGAACTTAAGAAGCTTGAAGCAAAATGGTTTAGGGAATAGTTTGGTTGAACTGCTACAAATCAATTCCTAATAAAAGTTATTTTACCTTTCTAGTGGAAAACAGTCAAAGATTTAAGTAAGGCATTCTACATTTTTTATAACTAAAATATTCATGCAAATAATTTCTGATGG
>NW_020954590.1:100573846-100586487 GCF_900497805.2 Vombatus ursinus
TAGCCTGTTTTTTCCAAATAAGCAAATATTGGAGCAAAAGCAGGAGTATTGTTTCCATTATTAATACTTTTAAGTCATGTGATAAAACTTTGTGGCATGCTACTTTTACCAAATAAAGTATTAATGGAGTCATTTGGTATATAATAGACAGACTTCATCAACCCCTTAATTTTTCCTTCCACTCTTCACCACGTTGCCAGATATGTGTTTCTGGATCAAACCCCCTAGAGGTCTGCTGCAAATTCTTTTTCAATACACCCAGATCATTGCAGATAATTGTATTACACAGGGTATCGATCCCAAATCGTTGTGCACCGGAAACATCTGAAAAAACATGATTATAGCTTTCTGTTTATTGTTCGTACATCCTATAAGAAGGCTTTTGTGTGAATCACCTGTAAGAAAGGCAAGGTGGAAACATCAGAGAAATTACCTCTTTACAAGAATCTATTGATCACTTTAAATCAAAGAAGTATGTTTGACATAAGATTACCTGCCAGTTTGAACATTAGGTACACTATGTTATAGCCTGGGGCAGTTGTAAGTCTGACAAAGGGATTGTAAATAAAGCATGCAGCTGCTGGCGCCTCTGGCTTGGGATCAGCTCAGGCTCCAGTCCAAAGCATAGGTAAACTTAAAATAATTTACCCCTTTTTAACCGGCATATAATGAATTAAAGTAAGTTCTTTCAAGAATTGGAAAACATAAATCTGCTTAGCCATTTTGATGGGACGCAGTACTTAGAAAATTCAGAAGGCATTGATATGTTTGGGAAAAGGAAAGGTCTTTGAGTGCGTGTGTGTGTGTGTGTGTGTGTGTGTATGTGTGTGTGCATGGTTGTGCCACAAGTTGCCCCCGTCATCCTCAAGTAAACCTGTCCTTGGAAGCAGCTTTCTCAAATAAGAAACCTTTTGAAATGGCCTAACATACATAGTACCTCTTGAGAGATGGCCTTGATCAAACTACCTTGAAAATCAGGATATTTAACATGCCAGTTTAAAAATCTGTGAATCCTCTCCCACTCCCCATTTTTATTTTTCATAGCTTTGTCTTTGCTTTGTTTTGCTCAAGAAGAAATAAAAGTACTAGGAGATGGAGAAACACATATAATGAAAGCATTGCACTTGAAATATTTATGTTTCTACATTAACAATGCTAAAAACATGTCACCAAAAAGTATTGATTTTTTTTCATTTGATTAGATTTTCTTATTGGACAAGAGCAGTAAAGCTTTACCCTTACTTTTTATTTTTTTTTATTTTGCCTGAAGGATTGATTTTAGATTTGGAAAATAAACTTGTTGTAAGTTCTTTATTGGATTTTTGTCCATACTTTTAACATGTGTTGAAATTATTAAACATTTAGCTCATTTGTTCAGAAAGATTCACATGTACTTGGGATTTAATAAAGATGAGCTCTGGGTGATGTGTGCTTCCTTGTTAAATATTTAGCTGTTTGAGTTAGCTCTGTGGTTTCCTGAGGCACAAATCTAAACTGTTAATATATAGCAGGTTTAAGTTATAAAAATGGTAGATGCTGTAATTCCTTTTGGGGTGAAGGAAGAATAAACTGGTCATTTTAAACATTTGTAAGAAAACAAAGCAAATGTACATTTACATTTTCATTGAAAGTTGAGCTTTCAGTTCTTCAAAAATCTATAAATGAGTAACTGAGAATCAGATACAGTTAGATCTAATTTATCTGGGAAGCATCATTTAACTTCAAAGATGAGTGATAAATGCAGAATATTTATACAGAGTATTTTCTTTATGAGGTTGCCTGTAAAGGATACTTCTGATGTAAGACGACAATACCTTGGTTTTCAACTTTATTGAAGCTCAATATAAACACCACTTTTGGACATAAAACGAGGTTCATTAAAGGCAGAGAGGTTCCTTTTGTATGAAAATATGGCCTTCCCATTGTGATGACTATCCATTTGTGGCTTCTAAAGGGTGCTTATGCACTCCTATAGTTTTTTCTCTTTTGGTTTGAGAGTTTGGGATTATTTAACGATCTGTTTTGAGCTGGATTGTATCAACTACTCTTCCCTGTAACAAAATGTTTACAAAATTCATTTTAATTACAAAAATGCTTCGAGATTGGGGTGCATAGTTGAATGTGGACAAATTCACTCACATTCTGTGCTGGTGGTTAAAAAAATCACTGAGATGGAACATTTGTCTTTGAAAGTGTATATTTTGGGGCAACAAGAAAAAGGCAGACATACATTTTTTAAGGGGAAAATATTCAAATGGAAATGTATAGACATATATCTCTAGGAATACGGTCAACAAAGAACAAAGGAAAAATGTCTTTGTCTTAAATCACTTATTTTCTGAGAGCCTGAAGCGTTCTGCTACAGTCAGCTTTGGTCTAATGAAAGAGTGCCATCTATTGGATGACCTTGGGAAAATATACTTACAGTTCATAAGAGTATACTCTTATTACATATGAAAAATATTTTAGTGGAAAGAGTAATTTTTTTTTTGGAAATTTTAAGTGTATATGTGTTTGGTTTTCTTTGTGGGTATAGAAAACTCCCCATGAACTACTTTAAAGGACCATCTCATAAACTTCCTGATGTACAACTGATACTGCAAACTGTTTGCAAATTCTCAAATACAAACACTCTTAATCAAGTTCTAGATCTGCTTAAATCCTAACTATCTTTTGAATAAAAATAGTTCATCAGCTCTCAGTTACTAAAATCTGTCACCTGTTCTTTCAGGTGAATATTTATTTACTTGTGTTTTTTACATGGAGAGATGGGAAAAAAATAATGAGCTTGCCTTCTGAAAACAAGGATCTGTTCAAAGCTTTCTCAAAGTTATGTTGTATTAAATTTGAACCAAAAAAGAAGTGGGGGGGGGGGGAGAAAGCATTAACTTGGTTTAAGGAAAGGCAATGCTTTTCTTTTTTTATCTTTCAGCCCAAGAACTTGCCAGTCAAGATGAAAAACTTCATCTAATGGAATCCAGCTTGAAAGCAACTCAAGAGCAGCTAACTGAGCAAAGAGCAGCAATAGTTCGTCAAGAACAGAACAGTACAAAATCACAGGCAGAGCTGAAGACAATGAGAGAACGTATTATTGCTTCTGAAGAAGAAATTAATGATTACAAGTGAGTTTTTGCTTTTCAGTATTTCAAAAAAGTTTTATCCTAACATAGTGAAAGGACTAAGTCCTTTTTTTGTGGTAGAGATTTAAATATTGAAGTCAATTAATATTCTTTGCCTAAAGAAATATCTGAATTTGCTACTTTTTTCAAGAAAATGAAAACTTTGAATTTCAGATGAACTTATAAGTGAGTATGTTATCACTTTACCAAAACTTCATGTTAAAAACATACAAGCAAACATGCTGAAATATTGAACTAGGTCCTTTATAAGAACGTAGGTGTTAGTTTCTTTTTCAGCTCTCAAAAAATGTTCCAAAGGTAATGGATGAAGAAAAAGAATAAATGTTATTTATATAGCACCTATCTGCCAATGGCATTCTCATCTTCCTCTTTGGGGAGTCCAAAGGTTACATATGGTTCTTGTTGCTTTTCTTTTCTGTTAAAGCAGCTGCTCTGAGTAAGATGCTACCAAATTAAAGGACATTTAGAGTTCGAAATTCTGGTCAGACCATTGAAGTATATATGTAAGGGACTATTAAGAATACGTTGAAATGTATATGTTGCCGTATTGGAATATTCATAGAAGTAGTTGTTTTACACTTTTCTAGTATCCATTCCATCTGCTTTTCTTAATATTTTCTTCATAAAGAAATGAAAAATCTCAACTTAAAGTTTTAGCACACTTACTCAAATGAGCCTTGAAAAAATATGCTTTGAGTGTGTCACAAAAAGATTCGTAATTAAATGCTGTACCTTTCCTAACCCTTCCTAACTAATTTTAAATGCATTTTTAAAGGTAATTTAGAAACTGATGCATTTTAGATCAATTACCTCTCTCTCTCTCTCTCTCTCTCTCTCTGTACCTATATATATATATATATATATATATATATCTATCTATCTGGTATTTCATTCTGTTCACTGAACATATTGAGGAATCATCAGGCTAAAAAGCTAGTACATATGTGCATGTGTGTGAGTGCATACACATATTCATCCTATCAATTTTTTTAAACACTAGTTATATTATATTTCTGAAGCTGAGAGCAAGCTGTGTATATGAGATGGGATCCAGTTGCAAATCATGGATTGTTAAAAGTATTACTGCATCTCACACTGAATATACTTCCATGATGTCAAAATTTTTAGATTTCTTAAAGAAGCATTCTATACTTGGAACTTCATGCAAATTAATCATTATGGTATAATATATTAATATAAATTTAAACTATAGCCTGTTGGATTTTCATTAATTATAGCTAGCATTTTTATAGCACTTGAGGTTTATCAAGTATTTTACACATGTTATCTGATTTTATTAACTGTTCAACTTTAATTCCATATCTTTTTGTAGAAAACATAAAATGTGACCCTAAGAGAGTGTTTTTTTTAACAAAATAGCAATGCATTGTCAAATGCAGAGTAATTCTCTTTTCATTTAATGAACATTTCAGACAGCTGTTTAAAATTCACGTAACAAGCGAATAAGATTTAGACATTACCCAAATGCCCTTCCACTTCTCTTGAAGAACAGCTTTTTTCAAAATTTGTGCCAAGAATTCCAAAGCACTTTTGAGAAAGTCTTGTGAGTGACTGACTATAGGACAATATTATCAAAAAAAGGGATGGATCTCTAAAATTGTTGATGGATCCTGTTGCTGAATGATGCCTTTAAGAAGAGGGAATTCAAAGGAAGTTATTTTATACACTAATTTTAAACTAACAATAATTTTTGAAAAGTTAGGATTATTAACATATTATCATGAATATTCTCTACACACTCCTCATTTGTAATGCAGCTTATTTCCTACAATTTTCCCCAAAAAATCTTTTAGAATTAAAATTGAGAATCTAATGAAACTATCTGCAATCTCAAATTTTATACATAGAATAAACTATGACCCATTTAATAAAAATTTAAAAATCATTAAAGCTTGATGTATATCCATTTATCTCTCCACACATATTTTTACACAGATTTATTTCCTATAGTTCATCTTCTTGAAGCTAACGTTAAGCACTAAATTCTTCCCTGATGTGAAAGTCCACAAAAGTTACAAAAATGTTGACTATTACCTCAGAGTTCCTAGTTACACCATTGTGAACCAGCAAATTTATGATTAGGAAAACAATTCACACAGTTTAGCAGATGTCCCTTGTAGAAGTGCGACATTTTAAGTATTTTTTTTAAATGGAAATGTTCTGTTTCATATAAAAGCTTTGAACAAACAATGAGATGTCCTTGAAAAGCATAGCTAAGAATGAATTTACCTATTCTTTAAGAATTGTCTAGCTCTAGACCATCTAGCGTCACAAGGAATATTTGTAAGATAGCGATACAACTGGCTTAAAACATTTTAAAAATCAGTAAAAAAATAAAAATAATTTATATACATATATGAATTATATTACACACTGTATGCACCTGCATATATACGAGCATACACGCATATACATAAATGCATGATACATATGTACACATATACATGTGTGCATATATATACATGTGAATACATATCTATATGCAGGTATACACACATATCTATGTATATACATAGATATTGCTATATACACAAATATGCATACTCTCTAGCTCTGAATCACTTGGGTACTTGATTTGGCATTAAGTGAGGCAGACATAGACATGTTCACTTGCCAAAAGGAGAAAGAAAGTACATATTGAATTGCAGTGTAGCAATCACCTTACCAAAATGTTCCTGATTTTGGACTTGGTAATTGGAACATTTGACCTATTGAGCAGTGAGGAGTGGAACAATATGCAGTGCAGACTAAGGTATGGCTGACAAACTAGAATACAGATGTTAAGAGTTGCCTCTATAGTGCAGTGAAGAGAAGAGACTCTTTCTGACACAATGTTCTGGGATTCTTTTCAAAGGAGGAGGAGCCCATTCTCATGTTATTTTAAAATGTTCTTTAGTTACAAAATGTACTATGAAAAATTTTTCGAAAATGTGCTAAAACTCAACATGCAAAAATAAGTTTAAGATATCAGCCATCAAAGTAAAAGTTGGAAAATACAGATTTCTTAGGGATGGGACAGAGTATATAATTGATGACAAATATAACCGTGCATCAGGTGCCCAAGTATTGAATTTTTAAATAAAATATCCCTTCAATGTTTTTATTTTTTAAGGAATAATTAATTATATACTACATGACTTTTACAGTTTAGTAATAGTATAAACAGTCACACAAGGGTGTTTTGAGAGGGAGAAGAGTAGAGTATGGAGTCAGTTGCTGTTATCATTTGTAATTGCTTCAGTTATTTCTGTCCACATTTTTTAAAAAGTGTAAAATTAGGTGTGGAAAAAGGGGGGCAGTTTAGTTTTAAAATGTGGTCCTCAGATTGTCCATTCTGAAAAAAAATGGAAAATTTTCAGGAGACAGATTCCAATTTTATTTTTACTATCTTTATATGAACTAAAAGCTGAACCCATACACACACATACACACAATGTAAGCCTGTTACACTTGAAAGATTTGTTCTGAATGTCCAGTGGGAACCGGGAAATCGTAATAATTTGTAGTATCGATTGAGTGAAGCTATGCAGCTGGGGCCTCTAGTGAATAGACAGGAATAGACATTTTATTGATTAACTTTTACAGTCATATTTTCAAGACTCTGCTGCAACATAATTTTCACTTCCCAGCTTTGTGCTGCTGCATCATGAAACTTGGATTCTTCTCTCTTAACATTTACCCACTTGAGGAAAAAAGTATGGACGTGTCTTTCCAGGGTTAAGTTCTGCAGAGATGCATAACTTTCTGAAAAAATGATTTGCTCTCAATTGTCATTCTACTACACCACAGTACAGTAGAAGGTACTATTTAATTATAAAAAAATTGGAAATACAAAATATCAATGGTTTGGTAATTAAATTTCCTGATAGCTTCAATATTTGTATAACTAGTTTATATTTTAATTTTTGTTTTCTTTTCTTTCTCTTAAATTCCTGCATGACTCTTAAACCTTATGAATACAAAGAACATTTAAACTGTTGCCTGGTGGTGATTTTTCCCTTATAGCTTAGTTTTCCTTTTTTTTTCTTCTAAATTTAAGTCAGAGATGGAGAAAAACAAACTATTGAGCTAATAGTCTACAATTTAATGTCAGCAAAAGTTATTCATTCTTAAGTTATTTGTTAACTGATGACAGTGTTTCAGAGTATTTGAGCATGCATAAGTATCGAACAGACAAACACAGCTTTCCTGCAGTTTTAGGAGGAAAATTACAGTTATACAGATGACTATATTGCAAATGCCATGTTTGTATACTTTCTACCCATTTTAGATATGCTCACACTTAATTTATTAAACATTTAATTTATCTTTGTCTAAACATTGGTATTTCTCTTTGTAATTGTCACTATAGCATATTAAATATTATTGCAAAATGTATCATTTGCTTTACATGTTTTCACTGTGTCATAGGTGGCTCTACTGAATATTTAATTTTAGAATGTTATTTTTAGTAAGATTTTTTTTTATAATTGTTTAAATGCTGACCTTAACTTCCTTCATTTAGTTCTCAACTTACTATCTATTCCTTTTGTATTCATGGAACAGTTTGGAAAACTAAATTAGAGATAAAAGTAGGAAAGGCAAATATATATATATATACACACACATATATATATGTATATATATATATATGTATGTATGTATGTAAATTTTGGAGTTCTACTCAAGTCAAGAGCCTTCCAGGATGCAGGAGGTAGAATTCAATCCAGTAAGACAGCAAATAGCTTGCAGCAACAGGTATGTTTAAATATTCATGTGGGAGAATTACTATTTAAGAAAATATATTCAGATCATGGCTGATTTTTCTCTTTTAGAATCATATTCCTCAAGTAACCAAAAACCTAAAGGAGTTTCAGTTTTATGATTCTGTTGCTGTTTTAACTAGAGAGGTATTTAATCATCATTGGAAAATTATTTCAAGGGACGCATTGTGGTTAACTTAACATTTCCATTCATTCAAAATGTAAATGTTAGTAAATCTTTTCTCCAGTAATGAGTAAGAGGGTGTGAAATAAGTCTGTTTCTTTTCTGCTTAATGGAGCCACTGAAGGAAACAAGTTTACATTTCTTGCTTTATACAACAAGTTTTTTTGGTTTCCAAATTATTTTCAAGACTCAACTTTTGAAAACAGTTTTTGCTACATTTTTTCACATGCTTTGATTTTCATTCTTCCCTGAAGCATTAATTTGACCCATAAAGGAATTTTATTATATTTTTAAGTGCCTTTTACATATGTAGAGACAATGCCTATTGGGATCTTTCAGTTATCACATAAGGATGAATATGGCATATTGATGAGTTTCAGATTTTTTAAGTGACATGCATTCATTGCTCACATTTTGTCATTAATAGAGGAGTTTGCTTAGAGGCAATGTGGCTAAGAAAAGATTTCCTTATTATTGTTAATAAAGATGACAAAGAAAAATAAAAATTTTCTTTAAAAACTAAAGGAAAAAGGGGAAATGATTTTATTCTTTTCCATAAACAGCAGATTCTTACACATAGCCAAGTTTGGATTCTCAAATTATTTGTCAAAATAAAAGAACAATTAAGACAGATGGAATCATAAATGTGAAATACAAATAGTCTGAATTGGGATTGATTTCAACATAATACTGTGGAGGAATCCCCATTTATTGATCAATTTTAGAGCCCATGCACTTAAAAAGATAAAGTAAGCAAGGTTGGATAATCAAAGCATTTAAATAGTAAAAACAGCAACTGCCACTGTAGACTGCTGCTGAAATAAATCTATAATACAAATTGCTTTAGCAAAAAGTGGATGAGCAGCTGATCTTCCTATTGAACTTTGATACTGTTCAGTGACCACACTGGGAAAAGGATTGGGAGAAATGCCTTAAAGATCAATATTGAGTGAGATGTAGCAGGGATTCATTTTGAACATGAAAGAATTACAAGTGTGAGAGTAGAGATATCTTCAGTAGATGTCATCAAGAAGAGATTGTTTAACACAGTTTTAAAACATTGCATGTGGTGCATGCAAACAGTATTGATTAAGTTACCTTCTTTTTTTTGGTAATTTTAAATTTTGTTTAAAAGGGTTTGAACAAGCTAGCAATCACATCTTTTAAAAATAAGGTATTTTTTCTTAATCCTGGGAAAACAAGCAATGTAATGGTTTGAGAATAGGTCCTGTCAATAAAAGCAAATAAATAAATAAATGGATGAATAAAATAAATGAATGAATGAATGAATAAATAAATAAATAAAATCAAAAAGCATGAGACAGTAGCTGTCTTCAGTCTTCTGCGGAATGGATGAAGTCAAGGTAATCTACTGTAGAAAAGGAGAAGTTAACTCCTCTCCTTTAGAATTGTACTGAAATGCTGAATGTGTGAGATTTCTTTTTGACTCAGGTTGGGATTTAGGAAGTTATTTGTAATTAACATCTGAATTCTATTGGTTTTCTGTCCCTATGACTCTAGCATAATCCATTGGCATTTATCTCTGTATATGCTCAGAAGAACTGAGTCTAAATAATTTAACAACCATTCCTATAAAACTTGAGTTTAGACCTCATTCCAGTTAATAAGGCATCTTCATGGGTATAATGAATTTTGTAGGAAACTGAATACAATTTAGCATACGTGGTTAAAATTTCAACCCAACTTAAAGTGAACTGGACCATCTTAATGGAAACATGCATTTTAGGGGTTTTATTTCTCTTACTTCCACTTCATAGTATCATTCCAAAATTATATTGTTGCACAAATTCATGCATGCATTTGTTATTATATGAGGCATTGGTGCCTGCCGGTTAAAGAGAGAGATTTCTGGAAGCAAAACATTGACAAATATTTCTGATAGAAAACATCCATATTTTTGTATCAAGTTCAATAGTCTACTTAGAAAGAGTTTTTTTTTTTTCCTTACAGAGGCTAGGCTATATTTGGTAACAGAATTTCTAATATGAACTCCTGAATTAAATCAAGGGAAATTTTTAAAACTTGTACTTGATAGTGTAGTGCAAAGATACTAAGTGTAAAGATTGTTTAAATTTAAGGCAGTATTTCCACTTCAGATAAAAAAAAAATGATATGAAGAATAGACTTGGGACCTTAACACTGTGTAACTTCAAATTTACATTGAATTCTTCTTTTATTGTAATGAATAGTTTTTTACAACTCTTAGAGGCTCCATGTTTTGCAGCATGAATTGCTGATAACAGCAATTTTAATGGTAAAATTGTGAAACAATATTCATAGTTGTCAGAGAAAGGTCAGTCTATTTGCATTCATTAAGAACCTGGGGGACCATGCAGTGTGTTTCCTTCGGGAAGCATACAGTTATTGATTTGTATACAGCTGTAGGAAAAATTAATTAGAATTATATTTCACTTATTACTGTAGGCTGTGTAATAAGAACGAAAAACATTTTGTTAGAAATTTGAACAAAGAAAGTAGATGAAAGTCAAGGTTTCTTTAAATCACAACAATTTTGTCAGACAACTTTTCGTTCCTAATCTATTTTTAAAGGACCACTTTTTAATGGTAACTTAATTATTGTTTTAAAATTTTAGAATTGTCATCACCATTCAACAGTAATAATAACTTAAATATTAGCTGTGGTATTTTTATTTTAATTGACACATGGGGCTTCATTTTCTGTAAATAAGGGTAATCAGTGTGCATTTACCCACTATGAGATTTTCAGATAATAAAATTATAGAGAACACTGATTCAGAGAGAAAACACAAAACAGGGTTGTTGAAGTCATGTTTTACCCAGAGTCATAAAAAAAAACCAAACCTGAATTCAAGTCCTAGTTCAGGGTTTATTTTTTGTTTGACTTTAGGGAAGTCACTAAATTTAAGGAACTCACTTTAGCCACAATAAAGCAAGAGTAAGAATACTTATACTACCTCCCTCATAGAATGATCATGAAGGAAATCCATTGCTACCTTCAAAGCACAATTCACAAGTGAGTTATTGTTATTATTGTGGCAAAATCTGAGTCATTGGAAACCAAAGATGACCCAACTCTTCATACGCCTGATAAAAAATAAGTCTAGAAAACAGAAAATACATTACAAGGTCACACAGATAATTAGTGAAAGAAACTCTACGATAGTCCAGGATTCTTGACTCTCAGTTGAGAAATACAGTATACAGGGATACCTTGGAGATAATGTGGGTTTGGTTCCAGACCACTGTAATAAAACAAATATTGCAATAAAGTGAGTCACATGAATTTTTAGGTTTCCCAGTGCATATAAAAGTTATGTTTATACTCTACTGTAGTCTATTAAATGTGATTGTATCATGTCTAAAATATGTACATACCTTAATTTAAAATACTTCAATGCTAAAAAATGCTAATCATAACTTGAGTCTTAAGCGAGTCATAATCTTTTTGCTGGTGGAAGGTCTTGCCTCAATGTTGATGGCTGCTGACTGATCAGGATGGTGGTTGTTGAAGGTTGGGGTGGCTGTGGCAATTTCTTAAAATAAGATAGCAATGAAGTTTACTGCATTGATTGACTCTTCCTTTTCCTTGAATACTTATAGATCATTGTAGGGTTATGGATTAGCCCACTTTTAATATTCTGTCTTAAGGAATGGAGAGACCTAAAGAGAGGGAAAGAAATAGGGAACAGTCTGTTGGTGGCGCAGTCAGAACACAAACAACATTTATCAATTAATTTTGCTGTCTAATATGGTCACAATTCTTGGTGCCCCAAAACAATTACAATACTAACATCAAGATCACTAATCACAGATCACCATTAAATATATAATAATGATGAAAATGATGAAATGCTACAAAAATTACCAAAACTACCAAAAAAAATCACCCAAATATGACACAGATACCTAATGTGAGCACCTGTGGTTGGAAAAATGAAGCCAATAGACATGCTCAATGTAGGGTTGCCACAAAACTTCAATTTGTAAAAAATGCAAATTTTGTGAACCGTAATAAAGTGAAATGACAAAAAATGAAGTATGGCTATAGTAGAAAGAGTGCTAGACTTGGATTAAGGAGATTTTTGCTTGCATGCTAGCTAGGTCGTTTGACCATTGACAATTCCTTCAACCTCAGATCACTTAACTATAAAAATGGGCATAATCCTATTTTAAATTATTCTCTCAACTTTTCTACTACCTCAACAACTGCTCTGTTCTTGTTCTTGTGTGACACATTCCCTCCCTGGTCCGCTTCCAGCTCCTCATTATGTATTATCTTCCCCATTTGACTGAATAATACATGAAGAAAGTGACTATTTCGATTGCTTTTAAAGGTACCCTCCAGTGATTAGTATAGAGAATATATGATAATAAATGCTTAATATCTATCCATTTAATGTATAAATGTTTTATATCTACCTATCAGCTATCTTTGCATTTATCCATATATCTATGATCTATCCATCTCTCTGCTTCTTCCCCTTTCTTCTTCTTCTTTTTGTTTTTCTTCTTCTTCTTCTTCTTCTTCTTCTTCTTCTTCTTCTTCTTCTT
>NW_020954590.1:100586497-100643997 GCF_900497805.2 Vombatus ursinus
TTCTTCTTCTTCTTCTTCTTCTTCTTCTTCTTCTTCTTCTTCTTCTTCTTCTTCTCTCTCTCTCTCTCTCCCCCTCTCTCTTTCTCTTTCATCCTCTCATCTACCCTTGAACTATTTCCCTCACAAGATTGTTGTGAAAAAAACACTGTAAATCTTAAAGCATTATATGAATTCCAGTTATTTTTCATTCTCTGCTCTTGAGAAGCACTTGTAAGAAAAGTTAAATTAAAAAGGAAATCAGGACTGAGGTGGTTATTTAGGTTGAGAGAAGAGATTGAGGAAATGAAAGTGTTTGATATTTAAAACAGAATATAGAAAGATGATGAAATTTTATATGACTTTGTATTATACAAAATACTGTGTGTGATTAGTATGTTTCTGTGAATTTAACACTTTAAGTAGGCTGAGGTGCCTTGTATTGATAATATCCACTTTCAGTATGATAAGATTAAGTTTTGAGTTGTTTTAAAAAAAAGTTTGGCCTGTTTCCAGGCACTTCATGCATGTTCGAAGTGGAAAAATATCGAATGCAGTTCTCCACATCGGGTATATATGACACATGTTTGAGATTAATCAAATTGTAGTCACTTCTAATTAACAGCAGAGAATAATTTCCAAATGGGGCAGAGCCAGATGACAAAGCATAGTTGTGTGTACTTAAGACACACTTTCTGAACCAAAACACATGCCAAATGTAACATTTCTAACTTTTTCAAAAAAGGATAAAGCTGTCCTTGCTTTTTGAAGGAGCAACATTTTAAAGAAGTGCAGGCAAATGCTGTATTTAAACAACAAGCACCATAAAAAGTCATTGTTCCAATTGGGTTATTACACACATCCCTTGTGATAGAGTTTTGAAAGCCACAAGCAGATATTTTGTATATAAACTGTTGGTTTTGTAGAGAGGCCTCGTATTTCATACGGAGAATTAACAACATATCAACAAGGTAACCCAATCCCAGTGCAAAATAATTTTTATAGCTTTATGGTTATAAATAATACCCAGAAAATGATATATTTCTGACTTCTAAAAAGCAGTCCATGTATATGTAAATTATTTTGACTTTACCTGGCTTTACTGAGCTTTATCTAAAAATGTTAAGTCATCTATTTATAGCTCCTTATTTTTCTCTCCCAGTGTTGACCCCTGAATATGAGGAATTCTTGCCTTGCTGTCTACTCAGCCTTTCATTCATGGAGCTCTTACGCAGAAAATGGAATCGTAGCAATGAACAACACATCTTTACTTTAAGAACCAGTAAGGAAAATGTCCTGCCTCAGCATACTTCACATTTTAGTGAAAGGAGAATCTGAGGCAATCTCAATTTCTGCTTTGGTTTAGAGAACAATGCCATCTCTCCATCTGGCAAGGATATAATTGACCAAGAATAGACTGCGTAACCTCCTTTACTGAAAAGCAATGATCAGAAAGCAGTTTAGAAGGAGATTGTGAAAAGCAAAGTATTTCTTGAACAAACATTGATTGATTTGTGATCTATCTATAGAAGATAAACTATGCAATGAGAGAAATTTAAAATATACAAGATTCTTCTTAAGGATCTTATTAATAGATCTAGAAGTGCAAGGGAGACTAGAGGCCACTTATTCTAACACATCCCTTCTCAGTTTTACAGAGGAGTCCAAGATATGCCCACATTCACAGGTGAGTGAAAATCCTGTTATTAGATCAAGTTCGAATTCAAAATGATTTATAAATTTGTATTGGAAGTCAATAAGGATGGTAACAAGATTTAGCATTAACACAAAAATTACAAGCCAACTGTAAAGACCCTGAGAAAGGCACAAAGAATATCTTTAAATGAACTTTTTGTCCAATTTTTTTCAATATGTTGATATTTTGCTTAGTTTTGTTATAGGTATAATAAATGTTATATATTCTATATTTCACCTTTTGCCTCATTTTTATAAAGCATCAAAGGACATTTGTACTATTACTGGGAGCTATTAAATGAGTATGGGCCTCTAGAATTGGAAATAATCTATCTATAGACATTTCTTGTCCTTTCACTCTTTTGCATTCTTCTGTACTACTTTCTGGTCATTGCTTTCCAGTAAAGGAGGTTACTCAGATTATTCTTGGTCAGTTTACATCCTTACTAGACAGAGAGAGAAGGCATTGTTCTCTAAACCAAAGCAGAAACTGAGATCCCCTCAGATTGTTCTTTCACTATTTTCTCTAATTTATTCAAATACTGAGAACTGCAAGAGGTCAAACATTTCACATACATACCTGGGAAGATACTAAGAAAAATATATGGAAAATTTAGGTTAACAAAAGAGACCAACATAATTTTGTTCTAAATTAATCTTCATCTAAGGATGAAACGGTCAGCTCTGTATATTCTATGCCTAGTTTAACCACAAATAATAATGATCAATATTTCTATATTGCTTCAAGGTTTATAAAGGATCTTCCTCACAACAACCCTGTGAGTAAGTAGTGGAAGTATCTTTACTCTAATTTTACAGATAATGAAATAGAGAAAACAAGGTAAAATATTACTAAATTTATTGGGCAAAACAAAGTGGCATTTTGTTTTGAGAGGGTTGAGGAAAAGTAGATCACATGGAGCCAGAAAGGATTATAGTGGATTTCATGGAGAAATGGGATATGAATTGTGCTATGAAGGAAGAGAAGGAGATTAATAGATAGGGATCTTGGGCTGTCCATCATCAGACTAGGAAATGATGTGAGCTGATCAATGGGAGAGGTAGAAGTCTGGAAAAATTAGTAATAAAGAGCTGAATTGTACAATACACGAAGATATGTAACGAGAAGCTAGAAAGACAAATTGAAATGAGGTTGTGGGTCCTATCCAATGGCTAGGTAAGAACTATTTTTTTTTCATCGTGCAGACAATTTTGAGAGCCACTGAAGTCTTTAGAAAAAGAATATGATATTGTCATACCAATAAATGTCCTAACCATGTAGCACTTGGGTTATTGGGTTCAGTTTTTGGAGGAACATTTTAAGAAGAGTATTGACTCCTCATGAAGGGCAGTGTTACGTAATAGATAGGGAGACAGTTTCCAAGCCAGGAAGTGCTGAATTCAAATCTTGCCTCTGATACATTCTCAGGGTCAAGTAACTTAATCTCTCAGTGCTGTTGGTCACACTACTACTACTACTACTACTACTACTACTACTACTTCTTGCTACCATTCATATAGCACCTACTATGTGCCAAACACTGTGGTAAGCATTTTTTTCAAATATTATCTCATTTTATCCTCACAACAACCCTGAAAGGTAGGTGCTATTGCTTTCCCCATTTTATAGTTGAGAAAACTGAGGCACAGACAGATTAGGTGACTTACCCTAGGTCAGACAGGTTGGATTTGAAAGCAGGCACTCTTAACTCTAGACCCAGTGATCTATGCACTGAACCAGCTAGCTCCCTGGCAGTAAATTATGAAGAATATGCATGCCTTTGGTGGTAGAAGGAGCTTCCTTATCTGGAAGTTTATCATAACCAATGGAATAATAAGTCTATCTTCAGTGATGGATTTGAAAGCATCTACAAGGAGGTAACCAGTATAGTGAAGGGTATAGCCTTAGAAATGTTCTTTTAAACTTTTCCCTGCCACAAGTATTGCTGTACTTTAGCCTTTAGGTCTGGTGGCATGTTTTAAAAAGATCACAGATAAACTTGAATGGAGTGAAAAAAAGGGAAGATACTAGGATCTGAGACAACTGGAGAATATTGCACAGTAGATAGATTTAAGAAATTGGAGCAATTTCACTTGAAAAAGAGGATATTGTAGTGAGCAGGACATAGTAGCTTTCTTCAAGCAATTGAAGGGTGGTCAAGTGATTAGACTTGTTCTTTTGGCAGAAATAATGACAGAATTAGGATTAATGGGAAGAAATTACATAAAAGAAAATTTAGGCTTGATACAAGGAAAAAAAAACTGATGATTAATATCCCCAAATTGCATGAGCTGCCTTGGGAAGGACCAAATTCTCCATTATTAGAGGTCAGGTATCCAGAGGAGAAGATTCTTTTTCAGATGTAGTTCAAATATATCACCTCTGAAGTCCCTTCTAACTCCCAAAATTCTGTGCATTAGGAAAATCTCTTTGACAGCAGGGTAAAAGATGGATTGGGCAGGTAAGGAAGACTTTACAATAGTCTAGGCAAGAGGTGATGATGACCTGAATTCAGAGTACTGGGAATGAGAGTCGAACAGGGGAGGCACATAGTAGATACTTAATAAGTGTTAATTTACTGACTAATAGATGTGATAGGTATGTCAGATGTAGAATAAATAGGATTTACTTGGTTACTAACTGAATAATGGAAGAGGAGTGAGAGAGGGAACAAGTAAGAAAATATCTCCACAATTTCAAGACTGAGTGGTTGGTAACATGAGCAAGAGAAGAAGTAGAGGAGGTAGAGGAAAGAACAGAGCTTGGATGATAAATTGATATCAGATGATCAATTTATATCAGACATTTTGAGTTTGGCACACTACACAGTCAGCCAGGCGGAGGTGTTTAGCAAGTAGTTGGAAATGTATGACTGGGGCTCAGGGGAGAGGTCTAGCTGGCAAGATAGCTAAAGTATAACCAGCAGAAAATCCTTAATGGCCAAGGACAAACCCAGAAGTGGAAACCATAAGAACTTTAAAGTTTCTCAGTGTGTTAAGTAACCTAGGATTATATAGATTAACTTACATTCTTTATCAAGCTATGCCAAACTCTAGGAAATATAGACATATTTATTGCCTAATTGAGGCAAAGCAAGTTGTTGGATAAGACTGAGAGAACTTTGTATCAAAGGAGACTGACTATCATGAAAATAATCAAACATAGATTATGAAGAAAACAGTGTATCATAGGCATAAAAGATTTGGGCACTCCATGAAGAATTTCAGTAGGTAAAATTAATATCTATGGGTGTGTCAGCAGGTAAATATGTTACTAAAGTCATTCTAGTCATTACTTCTCAAGCATGATTTAATTCAAGAATTATCGCAATACTATAGATACAAACTAAATCATAATTAACTGCTTAGAGTTGTGCTAGGACAAAACTCTGATGTAAGACTCACAAATTCTGACCAATAGATTGGCTAGTCTACTTTTTGAAGAAGCATAAATGCAATTGACTTTATTTTGTAGAGATGTTTCACTTACTAAGAAATACTGTTTTAAAATGTGCAACACAGAAAATTAGTAAAATAACTGAAAAAGAAACTCAAGCACTTTTGGAAACTGAATAGTGTAGAGATAATGGCAATGACTTCAGTCACTGAAATAGTTTTACATGAACTTGTTCATTGCTCTCACTTCAGTGATGCCCATCCTTGGATTTGACACCCTCCAGGGTTTAAAAAAAAACTTAAAGAAGTATATTCATATGTCTAATAGTGTTTTTTTAGTATGTGCAAGGGACATATGAGATAATTGGGGAGGACTAGCACCTCTGGTGTGAGGACTCCCAAGCCTTTTCCAGGACTGCTCATCTACCTCTGGTGTCTACCTGGCACTCAACTCTTACCTGTGGCTCCAAGAAACTGTAGCATGCACAGTGGCCACACTGTGGTAAAATTGTCTTGGCAGACAGGCTAAACCAGGTTGAGGGCAACTGACAGGCCTCAGATCCATTAGTGAGTTAGGGGGATGTCCACCCCAAGCATACGCAGACTTCCCCAATGGAATGGGCAGATGAGAGCAAGTAGTCCCAATGGCCATTGAAGGTAGCTGAAGTAGGCATCATGGAATGCTTAGAGCTTGGTCACACAATGAAGATGCCAAGGTCATCCACTGCATCAATGTCCATCACCAATCATCCTGACTTTTTGTCTTGTCACTGGACTTTGATGACTCTGGAAGAGAGAGAAAGTGAGACTGAAGACTTTGTGCAACTATGCCTCACTTAAATCCAATTCACACACAAGTCAAACATCACCCCTCGATATTATAGGTTCTCTTCATAAATGAAGGATGAATAAAAACAAACACAGCCACATGTATAAATATATATGTATAAAGTTTAATACATACATATATATGTATTTTTGAATGGATCTGTGATTTCCTGGTTACAGGGAGCTTGCAATGAAGAAACCCCTCTATTAATGCAGACCAGTACCTACTCTGCAACTTAGGGGCCCTAATAGTTTCTGTAACATGACCAAGGTCACATAGTTAGCATGTATCAGAGGCAGAACACATGCTCAGGTCTTCCTGGCTAAGATGCCAGTTTCTTACCGACGACAATATAGTGCCTATTCCGGCCTCCTCTATCCCCTTATCTGTTCCCTCTTCTCTACTTACTTGACCCCTCTCTTTTCCTCACTTCTCTTCAACTCCCCTCTCCTCCTTTCCCTTTTCCTCTCATCTCTTCTCATTCCTCTGTGTCTCTCCACTTCTTGCTATTTGTTATACCACCAGGAATTTTCTATTCCAACAATAGATTATTGTAATATACTTGGCCAAGAGTTGCATTGTTGCAATGAAATTGCACCATATTCATCTGTTAGAAAAATGAAATGGGGGCAGCTAGGTGGCACAGTGGATGGAGCGCCGGCCCTGGAGTCAGGAGGACCTGAGTTCAAATTCGGCTTCAGACACTTAACACTTACTAGCTGTGTGGCAAGTCACTTAACCCCGTTGCTAGCCAAAAAAAAAAAAAAATTTAAAAAAAGAAAAAGAAAATGATAATTCTGATAATAACCAGTCCCAGGAGAATTATTTAACCCTGAGTGTATCACAAGATGATGTTACAATGTTGAATCTATATGTTCTCCATTTTGTGTAGCAACGATTTATGTGCAGGAAAACTTGCACAAAACTCAAATATAGACACAGCTTCAGGCAGTAGAGAGCTAAGACTTGGGCAGGGAGAGAATGTTCATGATGGGTGACAAACATTCTTTTTGGTTCTCACTATACCTTATGCTCAGAAGGATGCAACTCCATTTAAATAGTCTGAAACCATGTAAAGAGAATTTGAGCAATGAATGGCTTGCCTATGGTGTACCTCAACATTGTACAAAATGGAATGGGAAGGGGGTGGTATGAGATGAATTTCATGCTGTCACATTGCCCAAAGTTGCCACCTAACAACACTACTGTTTTTATCAAGGAAGGGGAAAGAAGACTGCTTCTGGGGGTAATAATGAATAATAAGGAATTTAGGATTTTCTGGAAAAATAGTATAAGAACCCATCTATTTCCCCACATTTGGTTAAAATGAGAGCTGGGAGGTAATCTTTTTTTTATC
Source organism: Vombatus ursinus (assembly GCF_900497805.2). Taxonomy (NCBI): domain Eukaryota; kingdom Metazoa; phylum Chordata; class Mammalia; order Diprotodontia; family Vombatidae; genus Vombatus; species Vombatus ursinus. Next base: position 100,593,751 of record NW_020954590.1, read on the forward strand.
TTCAAATTGAGGGCACATATTGTTGCCCCTTTTTTTTGAACTTAAGAAATATGTATAGGTTCTTTTTCTTTTTTTTTTAAACCTAGTGAAATAAAGAAAAAAAAAACCTTTGATATTCAGCAAACAGTGTTAAGTAATCTTTTTAGTTCTGTGAGATTATTGTTGCCATCTTTTAAAATCCCAGAAGAGTGTATTTAATCATTACTATAATCAAGTACTTTGGGAAATAAGAAATACAGGAAATGGGGTATAGAAATCTATCCTGCCCTATAGAAAAAATAGAAGGGGAAGGAGATGAGAGAAGAGGGGGAGAGATAGAAGGGAGGGCAGATTAGGGGAAGGGGTATTCAGAATGCATGCCATCTTGGGGTGGGGGAGGTATGAGATGGGGAGAAAATTTGGAACTCAAAATCTTGTGGAAATGAATGTTGAAAACTAAAAAATAAATTTTTAAAAATAAAATAAAATAGAGCAAAAAAAAATCAAGTACTTCTCTGTCTCTTTCACTTTCCTTCTCTCCCTCCCCTACCCCTCTTATGTATTATCAGACACAATATCAGAGGTAAAAGAGATCTTAGAGGTAATTCACTTCACAAATGGTACAGATAGTATAAATGCACAAAGGTACAGAAAAGTTAAGTGATTTACCCGAAGTCACATAGACAGTAAGTATCACAAAAAGGATTAAATCTAGGTTTCTTAGCTACTTATTAGTGCTATTTACAATATGGCAGCTCAAAAATGCATATTAAGCAATTTAAAGAGATTATATTGATGACTTTTGTTTTAACACTACATTCATTTTTTTAAAAAAATTAATAATGCACAATCAATAAAATTATTCTTTAAGTTTTTAAATGAATTTTCTTGCTTTTGAAATCTTTGGAGATTTTATCTTTTTTCCTCCTTATTTTCCACTGTCACTCACCCATAAAAGGGTGAGGGCAACTCTTCACCCTTTGATGAAATATATTCCCTCTGAGTAAATTAACTTTTCATTTGCCTTATCCCCTTCCCCAAGGATCTTCTGGTGGTATAGGATGGACCCCAGATGGACTCCTGTCTCCTCTTCTTAACGCTCAATGCAGCCATGCAGACTGGCCCCCTGCTCCTGTTTCATCTGTTCTTTAGTTATTTGGATGGACTGAACCTGTGTGCACCATGTTTTTTTCAGGAGATGAGTGAGGTGGATGTTAAAATTTTTGCAATCTTGGGATTCCCTATCATAGGCTTCTTTCAACAAAGTTTTCCCATCTTTTATCACATCCCCCCACACATACCTCTTCATGTGTCTGGACAGATAGATACTTTCTTGTTTGTTCCAATAGGATTATGATGGAAGTGTACCCCAGCAGAATATCTGAAGCAGCAGGAAAATGCCTGAATCTGTTGGTTGATTTGCATGCTTTATGGTGCAAGGAGGCTAGTGGGAAAGCATACCAAATGAGTTCCCTTAAGATTGATTTCTATACTGTTAATTCATTTCATAAAGTTCTTATCTTCTTGAGTTTCTTGAATTCTTATCTTGTAGAAAAATATCTCTGTAGATAATGCAGACAAATATAGAAATGTCTTTACCTCTTGATAATAATTCCTTTTTTGAGAATTTTAAAATTATTGGGAATAGAAAATTAGCAGGTCTCCATCAATTGGAAGCATAAATAATTGTATATAAATGTAAAGGGATGTTCTTACATGTAAGAAATGATAAAATAGATGATTTCAAAGAAATCTCAGAAGATTGTGAAATGATGCAGAGGGAACATAGCAGATGCAAGACAAGAATTTATACAATAAAATATTGTGAAAACAACTTTGAAAGATGAGGACTCTGATAAATGCAATAATGAATCATAATTCTAGGGGAAACATGATTCATGCTATCTATGACTTGACAGGCAGAGAATTGATTCAAAACATAGAAGGAGACATATCTTTGGACATGAAAAATGTGGGCTTTTGTTTGGCTTGACTATGCACAATTATTATAAGAGTTGTATTTTTCTTTTCCATTTTTAATTGTGGGAGAAATAAAAATAAATGTTAACTGAAGACATAAAAATAAAATTTAGAAAGGAGAGTAAGGACTATAGAAAACATCTAGTCCCCCAAATTATTGGTCTTATGATCTGGAAATCATAATGAACATTTTTTTTTACTTAAAAGATCACATTTACATTTTTAATACTTATCTTCCTTTATTATCTCTCTCTCTCTATATATATAATATGTATTTACAGATGAATAGAATAGTCTTTATATATAATAGAAACCTATGAAATTTATGTGGCCTACTCTAGATCACATAATTGGTTCATGGTAGAATTGACATTAGATCCAACATTTCATTATTTTCTCAGTGTTCTAAAATTTAGACAATCTAGAAAGTGAAAATAAAAAAATAAAGTATTTATGAAGACTTCCATACCTTAGTATTATTGCTAAATTCATTTATTTTAGCAGCAAGAAAGTAAAATCATGAAAGTACCTACTCTAAAATGAATTTTTAGCTAGCATAGAAATCAAGAATCTCAGTATGTTGGTACTACCAATATCCTCTTGTTCAACTCACACCTGAGCAGGAATCTCCCCCACATCTTAATCTTGAGGTTGAAATATTTTTTGTTCAATTCAGCAAATGTTCATCTAGTAAGCTATTGCTTTTCATTTTCATTTATAATATTTCAACACAATGTTTATTGAGTTCATAATAAGGGAATTTGATAAATCCAAAATTTTAAATCATATGATAAAGTTATAAAAGTGGTGAACATATTTATCTGGAGAAATAAATATGCTTCTGAGATGAACACTTGGGCTGAATTGTGTACCATATAGTAATCTTTTTTCCTCTCATTTTAAGCTCAAAGGCCATGAAAAGTATCCAACAAATCTCAAAATAGAAATTGGTTCAGCTTAGATGCATTAGCACCTTACTCAAGACTAGCTTTTACATGACAAGGCTTGACATTCTTCAGTTAAATTTGGCTACAGCAGAAAAAGAAGGGAAAAAAGGATTGAAAAGTAAGGGTAACATGGAGTGATAAAATGAACTAGGACAATATGTTTATTAGTAACATTGAAACTATTATCAAAGTATTTTCCTCTGGAGTAAGAGAGATGCTTTATGAATAATATTTAAGTACAATGAATCTAGGGTCTCATAAGTGTAGGGAAAACTTTCATACCTTTTTGACCTGTGAGTCTGTATTCCATGGACTCCCATCTATGCTCTAAAATATTATGTACCACATGCTGGGGGAAAACCCACTGATGTAGCCTTCAGGCTATTCTTCTAATAGTTCTTGTTCTTGAGACATGAATGCTTCATCTCTGTTCCAATAAAGTATCCTTTTAATAATATCTTTTCACTACTTTCTGTGTCCAGTTCTTATTCCAGCACCTATTCCCAGTGTGAGTCTCTCCATTGCCTTTTTGCTAAATCAAAATTTAAAATTTTTGGAGACTGTGGCATTGTAATATTCAAATTTTAACAAAATTCGGCTTAGTAAAACAACTACAAGTGTTTATAGTGAATAAATGACTTTTTTCATCAAAACAATGGTGTGTTAGTCTGATTAAATGGTCATTAGTCAATCACAGGATCAAAGAGGTGGAGCTAAAAGGGACTACAGGTGCTGCTATTTTGTCCAACAGATGAAAAAAATTGAGTGATTTATACATTGTCACACAGAGAGCAATTATCAGAAATGAAATTTGAATACAGATCCTCTGACTTCCGAGCCAGTGTTTGTTCCACTGTACTATACTGACACAAAAATAATTTTTAACCACCTTCTATTTGCCAGCCACCATTCTAGGGTCTTAGGATATAAAGACAAATATGAAACAACTCTTGTTCTCAAGAAATTTGCCTTATGTAATAGAAAACAGCATGTGCACATATAAATTCAGGTAGTTGCAAAAATCTTATAATAGTTTTAATCTATTTAACGTATTTACAACTTAAAACAGCACTGACTTTTACATCATCCTGTATACATAGAAAATAAAGCTATTTTTTTTTTCAAGAACAGGAACTAGAAGCTGAGGGAGGAAAGATCAGGAAGGCTCTCATAAAGGAGGGGGTATTTGAGCTGTCTTGGGGGAAATCAGGCATTCTAACATGTAGAAAGAAGATGGAAATGCATTACAGGCATGAGGGATAGTTCATGCACAGAATGGAGACAGAAGATTGAATACCATGTGTGAGAATTAACAAGAAGGCCATGCTAGTTGGACCAAAGAGTGAGTGTGAAAGGGAGTAATGTATAATATGCCTTGAAAGGTAACTTAGAGACAGTTTGTCAAGCAAAGGAGTTTGTATTTTGTCCTCGAGGTGATAGGGAATCATTGGAATTTGGTGAGAGGGGTAATGGTTTGGTCAGGCCTGTGCTTAAGGAATATCATTGTGGAAGCAGTGTGAAGGATGGATTATAAAGTAGAAGTATAGACCTGAAGGGGTAGACCAAGTGGAAAGTTATTGCCATAATATAGGCTGAGCAATTTGTGTAATATGAATATAATGTAATATAGTGATATAAAAAATGAAGAAAAAGGACAATTTCAGAGACATGGAAAAACTTATATGAATGGATGCATAGAGAAGTGAGCAGAACCAAAAGAAAAATTTATATTATAACTTCATTACTATAAAAATGAACAATCAACTTAATGATCAACTATGGTTCAAGAGGTCTGATAAAGAACATGCCTACCTGATGACAGAGTGACCAATATGCAGAATAATAAATACATTTTTGATTTATCAATGTGGGAATGTTTTGCTTGATTGTGCTTATGTGATAAAAGGGTTCTGTATAACTTAGTAATAATATTTTAATAGATAACATTTATATAGTTCTTACTATGAACCAGATACTGTATTAAGTACTTTTCAATTATCTCATTTAATCTTCACAACACCTGGGAGGTAGGTGTTCTTATTAGTCCCATTTTAGAGATGAGGAAACTGGGGCAAAAAGAGTAAGTGACTTACTCAGAGTCATACAGCTGGTAAGAGTCTGTGGCTGGGTTTTGAACTCAGATCTTCCTGACTCCAGGACCTGTGCTCTATCCACTGTACCATCTATCTATACCTAAATAACTGGATATGTGAGGAGAGGAAAAGTGAGGAGTTGATGGCACTGAGTTTATTCCAAGAATGATGTTACCTTTGATATAAATGGGGAAAATTAGAAGAGGAATGAAATTAGGGATAAATATAATAAATTTTGAGCATGTTGAATTTGAGATGTCTTTGGACATCTAGTACAATATCCATGTGTTGGTAATTGGAGAAATGTATCACATTTGAACACCAACAGTTGTTAAAGTTTATAGATGGTCCAAGCCCTGTGTGAATCATAACAACTCCTGCCTTTTCCTTCTCCTTACCTCACATCTACCATTCTGCTTGCATCATAGCTGAAACAAAGAGGTTCTATAGGACTGAGAGTGATTTTATAACTTTCATTTTTAATGGGTTGTTATGACCAAATTGATTTCTGATCTCAGAATGCAGGCATGGCCATTTACCAGGACAATACTTAAAATTGTTCTAGCCTGATAGAACTTCCCTAAGTGTGAATTCTACTGGCATTGTGTTCAAGAACCCAGGATTACCTTTATAGTACAATAGGGAACTGGATTATAAATTTGAGGGACAAAATAATATTTAGGTGAATGAAAATATGCAGAACTAAATTTTATGTCCTCAACTTTGTTAGTCTGCATTTTATTATCTCTAAATATAACAGAAATAATAATTAAAATGTGTTAATATTGTTAATTACATGCCATCTTTACAGTTTTCCTTATTTTAAGCTACATACCCTATAGATTTTTAGTTCTTCATATTTATGCTTTTGGAATCTGGTCTGCAAGTAAGACTGTGTACTTTTTGGTTTTGCTCAGAAGGCTTATTGGAAATATGGTTCTACTTACCCTCTCATCACCTTGTAGTCCATTGATTCATTGATTTCTATTAGTTATAAAGCTGCTCTCTAAATCACTGACCTAAGGGTGTGCAAGAAAGTACATTGAAATTGTTGCTAAAATATGTAGTTATTATTTTACTTGATATTTAAATGTTATGTCATGCTTTAAGAAAATCAAACATTTTTGTAAAATATAATTTGCACTGGGAAACGATTTTTTCAGATAGGTAAGAATTATTATTTCTGTGAATTGTGCCATGAATGAATGATTTAAAAGGAATTTATTAAGTACTTACTATGCGCAAAGTCCTTGGCTAAGCATTAGCTATATACATTTATATGTATGTATGCATATATATGGTAGTCCTAGATGTGGTTGAGTTCATATTCAAATAGGAAGAGACAACTTAAATAGAGAGCTGCTATCACTGAAGACCAATAGAATTGTATTGGCCAATATTTCTTACTATTCTTTTATTCTCAGTACCCTTTTGTATATAAAAATTATTGAAGAGTGTCCCCCAAAGAGCTTTCATTCCTATGAGTAATCTCTACTGACATTTACCACATTAGAAATTAAAATATCTTAGTATTATTATAATAATAGTTTTGACATCATTGTCCTCATGAAAGAATTTCAGAACAGCCCAGAGGAGCCTAGAACACAATTAACCACCATTCTAAACATAGCATTTTAAGTTTGGATTACTCCCTTAAAGATTGACACTAGGTAATGTGTTTTATATATTTTTCCCCAGGAAATGTAGATAAGACAGGATGAACCATAAAACAATTTCTTTTTACAAAAATAAATAAAATCAAAAATAAAAAAAAAAGCCTACCCCATGTCAAATAGAAATTTGGTCTGGGTTGAGTTGGTCCTGCATGGGAAATGATAGTTCAAAATATAGATGAATTTGAAAGACTAGTACAGTATTGGCTGGGTAACACTATAGAAATGACTCACAGAAGGGCTGAATCACCTCTCAGTCTATGGGCTAGATTTGCAAAAAATTCCTGCCAATACTCCTCTTTATAGGGAAATCTACTATAGCAATTACAATTCATTGGAAAACCAACAAATGGAAGGAGTAGTTCATCAGAGAGCAAGCACATAGCAGAGCAGTAGAGAAAAAAGCTTAGTCAATTACCTCAGCATTTCAATACTAAGTGGACAAAACAGACAAGCAGATGACAGCAGATTTTGAGAGAAGAATCAAGTAGCAGTTCAGGAGGCAAAAAATAATTTAACACTAAAGTAGTGAATTGTCTAGGCTACTTGTAACCCCCTTGCCACAAGTTGTATGATAATATATGGGATACTGTTCTCCCTTTGTGTGTTTGCATGCATGCCTGTTTATAAGGGAATATGACTTCATAGTTACTTTGCTATTCTGTTTACTTAAATGACTATCTTGAGTTAATGTGTTCTCTGATTTGGTCCAGTAAGAGAGATACATTAGTAATGGGGCTGATGAGGTGTGATTTTGAATTGGCACTTAACAAAAGTGTTACTTTAACCTGGTTACAGTTTTCATGTTTAGGAGAAAGAGAGATGGAGGCCATGGGTCTAGTGTACATGCTTCAATTGTTCAAATGCATTTTAAGAAGCTTTAGGTATCACAAATATGCCATTCACAGTCACACACCTTAAGCTCTAGATCCCTTTATTTTCCCTTAGTTCAGATTTCCTTTACTTTTTTTTAAACAGAAGAGCTCAGAAAGTCCCCTGTTCAGATATGTACTGAGACCAAATATAATTATCTCTCTCTCTCATCACTGTACTTCTGTTAATATATATGATATGTATAAACATGTGTAAGTATCTGTAGGATACTAGGACCTAGACCTCTTTACATAGTCTTGATTGGATCAAGGTTCAATGTAAAGTTTGACCTTGCATTCAGCATCTCACCCAATCAGCCATTCCAACTAATTTACACTCTGAATCTACTGTCTCCCTATCCATTATTCCCTTGATTACTGGCTCAAAATGTATAATGAAACTCTGAGTTATGTTGAATTCACTTAATTAAACTATGGCTCTTTTCTTTGTACCCTGGCTAGGCCACTCTGAATACAAACACTCTCTGTCAAATCATTGCTTCCCTCTTCACCACAATTAACTGACTCTTAAAAACCAGTGACATCCCTGAAGCTAATTCTAATCATCTAAATGCTCTTTGGATATAACTGAAAGTGAGGTGACCCTGAAGCTTTGGGCATTCCTGCTACTTTTTTTTTTTTAGCATTATCAACCTGTGATATTAAGGGCATCTCAACCCTAGTGATATATAACCTTTTCTCTTCCCCTTTGGTAAGGTTTTTATGTTCCAAAATGTGCTTGACTTTTGTAAAAAGTTGTATGTACAGCTGCCAAGCATATAAATTCCTTTCTATTCCCATTCAGTAGACAAAAGAAATTTAAAAACTAATTTTAGAATTCCTATCCTTATTCTTATTTTTTGTTTGTATTTATCTAGTCTAATAGGGGACTAGTGAGTTCCTCCACTACTAGAGTTTTATTATCCATTTCAGCCTTTAATTGGATTAACAATACATTTATTTTTTAAATTTCTCTTATTTTATCTTATATTTTCTCAATTACACATTAAAATTTAAAAATTAATTATTTAAAAATTTTGAATTCTGAATTTCTTCCCTTATCCTTTTCTTCTACCCTCATTGAGAAGGCAGGCAATTTGATATAGATTATACATGATTATATATGTGAAATATTGCAAATATACATTTGATTATTAGCCATGTTGCAAAAGAAAAAAAGACAAAAAAAACAAGAAAAATTTAAAAAGTGAAAAAAAAGTATCAATCTGCATTCAGATTCCATTAGTTCTTATCAGGGACGTGGGTAGCATTTTCATCATAAATCATTCAGAATTGTCTTCAATCATTGAATTGTTTAGAATAGCAGTCATTCACAGTTGATCATCATCCAATATTGCTATTACTATATACAATATTCTCCTGGTTCTGCTCACTGCATTATGTATAATTTCATGTAAGTCTTCCCAGGTTTTTCCTAAATCATCCTGCTCATCCTTTCTTATGGGACCATAGCATTCCATCACAATCATATAACACAACTTGTTCATCCATTCCTTGATTGATGGGTAACCCCTAATTGTTCCAATTCTTTAACAAAAAAGAACTGTTATAAATATTTTTGTTAGTTTATATAGCATTTACTATGTGCTGAGTATTGTGCTAAGTGCTTTACAATTATTACCTCATTTGATCTTACCAACAATCCTGGGAGATAAATGCTATTTTTTCTTCAGTTTCACACATTAAGAAAGTAAGGGAAAGTCAGATTAAGTTATTTACTCAGGGTCATGCAATAATTACCTGAGTCTGGATTTTAACACAGGTATTCCTGACTCTAAGCCCGGTCCTCTATTCACAGCACCACCTAGCCAAAGCTCCCCAGCCCCCCCCCCCCCAAAAAGAGCTAAAATATGTTTTAAAATCAAAATGAGAACTAGAGGGGAAAATGTGGAAAGTAATGGAAGCTATAGAAGGAGAAAATAGAAAGAGAATTAATAACTTGGAATAAGAAGTGCAAAATCTTAACCAAGGTGTGTACGGAGAATTCTCCAAAAAAATTTATAATGGAACAAAAGAAAGCTATTGACTTCACAAGAAAACAAGAAATAATAAAACAAACTCAAATAACTGGAAAAACTAGAAGAGTAAATGATGGGGAGTAAGTGTGAAAAAAAAACTAGAAAAGTAAGAATGAACTAGGTTATGAAGGGCTTTGAATATTAAACAGAGAATTTTGAGAGAAATAATATGGAGATGAGTATCATCACTCTTAGGCTGTGAGTTTGAAGGACTGGGATGATGGGGTTGACCTCTACAGTAACAGGGAAGATAAAAGGAGTAGAGTAATTAGAGGGAAAGAACAAATCACTAAAAAACAACAACAACAACAACAACAAAAATCTCATTAAAGATAATGGCATCAATGAGATGATATAAATAAAACTAAAAACAAAAATTAAGTGATGCAAAAAAACAGTAATTAGGAGAAAATTTAAATTTCCAAACAATTTCATCAACAAAATAAAGACTAGATCAATATGTTACATATGCAGCCAAAAAATCTGGAAAACAAACAATTTTAAAATCCCTAATTAAACAACAAAATTAATTAAAATCTTGAAAATAAAAGTAGAAATTAATTTTTTTTTGGCTAGGCAATGGGGTCAAGTGACTTGCCCAGAGTCACGCAGCTAGTAAGTGTCAAGTGTCTGAGGCCAGATTTGAACTCAGGTCCTCCTGATTCCAGGACCAATGATCTATCCACTGTGCCACCTAGCTGCCCCTTAGAAATTAAATTTTTGAAAGCAAAAGAAATGAAATAAAATTGTCAAGCTTCTTTTACAAGAAAACAATAAAATATATGAACAATTACTTAAGTTCCTTTTTTTAAAAGAATAAAAGCTGATGACTATTATAAAAATAAAAGTAGATTCACAACAAATGAAAAATCTATTACATGAATTATTAGGAAATATTTTGCCTCATATGCCAAGAAAATTGACAATTTAGATGAAATGGATAATATTTTAAAATATATGAAGTACTTTGACTAACATAATAGAAAATAGATGACTTAAATAACCTAATCTTAGAGAAGGAAATTGAGGAAATCAGAAATGAACTCTTAAAGGGATAAAAAGGACCATATAAATTTTAAAATAGATTATATAAAACATGTAAGGAACAATATATTCAAATATATTAACTGTTTCAAAATAGGAAAAGAAGGAATCCTAATAAATTCCTTTCATCATACACAGATAGTATTAATACCTAAATCGGGGAAAGTCAAAACAGAGAATTACAGAATATTGATGCAAAAAATTAAATAAAATATAAGCATGGAGATCATAGCAACATGATATGAAGATTATACACCAGTGGTGTAAAACTCAAATAGAAATGGAGGACTCTAAAATGTACTTCATGATCACTGTGGGTCACATATTGACTTAGAAAACTACACACTAATAGTATCTAAGTTCTATTTATTTTAATTTATTTTGTTAAATACTTTCCAAATATACTTTATTCTTATTCAAGATACATTTGGGATTGTTGGGAACAAAATACAGCCTGTGAGCCCTGTATTTTATTCTTCTGATATATGCTGTGTCCAGGCAAGATCTATACCAGGAATACAGAACTGATTTAATATTAGAAAATTAAAAACTTGATCTTCCACATCAATAGAAAGAAAAACAAAAAATCATGTTATCATATTAGTGGATGTAGAAAAAACTCTTAAATTAATGCAACTCCCCTTCCTGTTTAATTAAAAAAAATGGAAAGCTTAGAAATTAATAGAACTTTTCTTAAAATGATAGTTTCTAAAGCCAAGAGGAGGCATTATTTGTGATGCCAATAAATTAAAGGTTTTACCAATAAGATGAGGGATAAAGCAAGGCTGTCCTTAGTAACTATTATTATTTAATATATTTCTAAAAATTCTAGCTACAACAATAAGACAAGAAAAAGAAAGAGGTAATAAGCATAGTCAAAGAAGAAACAATTACCACTTTATGCAGATAATATGATAGTTTACTTAGAGAACCCCAGAGAGACAACTAAAAAACTAATTGAAACAATAAATAACTTTGGTAAAGTTGCAGCATATATAATAAAACCCATTAATTTTAAATCCAGAAAGAAGAAAAAAAAGAAATTCAATTTAAAATTACTGCAAAAAGTATAAAATACTTGGAAATCTACCTGCTAATATGCACATACACACAGGAACTATATGAACACCATCAGAAAACAGTCTTACACAAATAAAGACAGATTTAAATCATTGAAGAAATAATAATTGTTCATGGGTAAGCTGAGCAAATATAATAAAAATTATAATATTTTAAAATATTCTTTGCCTTGCTTGTCAAACTATTGAAAGATCATTTTTATGCAGCTAGAAAAAGTATTAATAAAATTCATTTAGATGGAAAAAAAGATCAATTATCAAGAGAAATTCTCAAAAAAAAGTGGGAATATGGGTACCATATAAACTACATTACAAAATAGTAATCACAAAGCAATTTGGTGCTGGTTAAGAAATAAGGAGGGATAAAGCTACTATGTTTAACTGAACATAGTAGATACATAAGATACAGAAGTAAATTTACATGGGTGTTTAGTGTTTGATAAACCCAAAGATTTGCTAAGGGAAGAACCCATTATTTGAAAATAAAAATGACAACAGCAAAAAAAAAATCTATTGAGAAAGCTGAGAAGCAATCTGGCACAAACTAGACATAGACCAACATCTCATATTAAATATCAAGCTAAGCACCAAATTGGCATGAAACTTAGATATAAATGGTATTATCATAAACAAATTACAGGAAAAAAGGAGGAATTATTTATCCAATTTAAAAATAGAGGAAGAGTCCATAATGAGGGGGAGAAAGAGAGAGAGAGAGAATGACTAAAGACAGTCTCTACCCTCAAGGAGCTCACAATCTATTTTAGAGGAGCTGAGAGACATAATCAAAAATATGATCTCTCTGTCTCTGTCTCTCTGTCTGTCTCTCATATGTACATATATAGACATATACATATAATTTCCTATGAATCATTCATATATATTATATATTATTCATATGTATTACATATAAATACATATATATCTCACACACAAATATACATATGCATATAATTTCTTATGAATCATTCTTATATAGTATTCTTATATATTCATATTATTCATATGTATTATATATGAATGATTTATAGGAAATAATTAACAGAGAGAAAGCATTACAATCAAGAGGGGTTGGAAAAGACTTCCTGTAGAAGATGGGATTTTAATTGAGACTTAAAGGAAGCCAGAGAATTCAGTGGTCAGAGATGTCTAAGAGCATTCCAGGCAAGAACTGCCAGAGAAATTCATGGAGCTGAGAGAGTGTCTTGTTCATGGAACATAAAGGAGGCCAGTGTTACTGGATTGAAGAGTATGTGTTGGGGAGTAATATGTAAGAAAACCGGAAGCATTAGAGGAGTTAGGTGTTGAAGGACTTTGAATGCCAAGCAGAGGGTTTTGTATTTGATTCTGGAAGCAATAGGAAGTCACTGAAGTTTACTGAATAGGAAAGTGAAATTGTCAGAGCTGTACTTTAGGAAAATCACTTTGATTGCTGAATGAAGGACGGATTGGAGTGAGGCGACATTGAGACCCAACAGCAGGCTATTGCAATTGTCCAGAAATAAGGTAATGAGGGTATGAACTAAACTATTGACAATGTCAGAGATAAAAAGGGGATGTATTAGAGAAATGTGGCAAAGGTAAAGTCGATAGGCCTTGGCATCAGAATTGATATGGTGGGGGGATAATGAGCGAGAGTGAAGGGTTGAGGATGACTCCTAGGTTGTGAGCCTGAGGAACTAAGAGGATTATGTTGTTTTGGAAATATTGAGTTTAAAATATCTAGTAGACCTCCAGTTTAAGACTGTGAAAGGCAGTGAGAGATGTGAGATTAGAGGTCAGGTGAGAGGCTGAGGCAGGATAGGAACATTTGACATTCATCAACATAGAAAGAATAATTAAATCCATGGGAGCTGATGAGAATACCAAGAGATATAGTATAGAGAGAGAAGAGAAGATGACCCAGGATTGAATCTATGGTTACATTGTGTGATCAGAAGGAGAATTTACTAAGTGACAGTCAAATAGGAAATAGGAGAACCAGGTCAAAGTGATATCCCAAAAACCTAGAGAGAAGAAAGTATCAAGAATGAGAGAATGATCATCAATGTCAAAGGCTGCGGATAGATGGAGGGGAATTAGGACTGAGAAAAGGTCATTGGATTTGGTCTTTAGGAGATCATGGTAGTGTTGAAGAGAGCAGTGTTGGTAGAATGAGAAAGTCAGAAGTCAGATTGTAAGCAGTTAAGAAGAGAGTGAAAAGAGAGAAAGGATTGTCCACCTGCATTCAGCAGCACAGTGTGTAGGAGTGAACATGATGGCAAATGGTGGGAATGATCCAAGGCTGAGGCTTGGCAGGGTGAAATCTACAAAATATTAAGGGACCTAGGGATTCAACAGAGGAGGAGAGTGTAGAGGTGAGTTTGTTTACCAAAGAATCAAAATAGGGATAAAAGAAAAAAGTGGCTAGTGCCAGGGAGATGGCCTTAGGAAAAAAAAAATGAGGAATCAAGAGATTGGAAGTCACAGAGCAGATAAAGAGTTGTTTTTTTTTTCTTTTTTTAAGAGGCAACACAGCTAGTAAATGTCATGGAGCTTTATCCACTGTGCCACCTAGCTGCCCCAAGAGTTGGGTTTTTAAAGAAAAAAACAGGAGAGATGAAAAGCCAATAAATGATAATGGGAAAGGGGGATTTCAAAATTCTTGAACCCAGAGGTGTTATATTTGTAAGTGATGGCAAGACTGAGGATATGACCATCTTTTTTGTGTGGCTGAGGTGGGGTTGAAATGTAGATCATTGGAAGTGAGTAGATTGAGTAGTTGAGTGGTTAGGGTACAAATTTTTATATATATATATATATATATATATATTGAAATCCCCTAGTATGAGGGCAGGAGTTGAGGTGGAGAGAAAATCTGTCAACTATGTGCTAAATTAATTCAAGAAGGAAGAGGAGTGAATGTGGTACACAACATGTACCAGGATTTTGATCAGGTGGTAGATATGAATAGCAAGAACCTCAAAGGAGGAGAAGTTATATCTTGAGTGATGGAGGTAGGGGCAGAACCTTAAAGTGGCAATGGGTATTAAGAAGCATTTTAACTCTTCTATTTTAACCAATGAGTAGAGGAGAATGAGTAAAAGTGCAGCCAGAATTGAAAAGCACTTTCTAGGGAGACTGTATCATCTTGTGGGGGCTAGGTTTCAGTAATAACTAGTAAGTTGAAGGAGTGGAAGGGTAAAAGAGTAGGATGAAAGGAAATTTGTTGCCAATGGAACAGGCATTTTAGAGGGTACACTGGAAGGGTTAGGTGGTATTTGGTTGAAACTTGGGGTGGGAGGTTGGAGGGGAGTAGGAATAACAAATTAGGAGATGGGGTGTTGACAATGGGCTTTGAATGATGGCCTATAAAGTTTCAGAATTACTGATGCATTCAATCCACTTCCTAAAAGAGTCAGGAGATTGTGAGTTAGAGGTAAGAGCAGTATGAAATAATGGGTGTACGGGCCAGATGACCAGATGAGAGGTCTCTTTTCTACCCAAAGGGTGGACATTAGGTGAGAAAGAGTACAGCAGGAAATGGAGGGCAAGCCTATACACCAATAAAAAGAAGTCTTATTCCCTACCAACTTCCCTCTTCTTTCTTCAAAGGATAGGTATAGTAGTAGTAGATGGAAGGCCTGAAATAAAATGTAAGGTTGCTCCTTGTAGCACTGGATGGAAGACAGCCTCTTGGTGCTTTTGTTATTTTCTGTCAAAGAACATAATGTTCCCAGTGGGAGATAGCAGGTATAAGGGGAGTGCAAGGGAATGATTGATTCTTCTTATCACCTGAAGATGCTGGAAATTAGGCAGCAGCAGGAAATAGTAGATTCCCTGCACAGGGAGAAGATGCATTAGGGTAGATGGAAAACATCTCACTTGACACTTGTGTCAAACATCTCACTTTGACACAAGTGTCAAACTCTACAATTGAATGGTATTGGTAGGTACTCATGTCCTGAGTACTTGAGGAGAATGCTGATCTCTACCTGAATGCTCAATTTTTTTTTCAAAGGATTTTGGGACCTTTAACTATTGTAGATTTCACCCAAGGTCTTTCCATCTTATTGGGGATTCAGGGCTTGTTCCTCCACTGAGCTTCCATCACAGAATTCAGGGGATACTTGAGTTGGATTTTTGCCTATGGCTCTTCTTCCACCCTTTGACCCGGACTACATATGCCCTTCTATATTCTTTTTTAAAAAAATATTATTATTTAATATTATCTAAATACTATTATATTTAAAAATTATCATTTTATTATAATTATTATAGTTTATGATAATTATTTTAAAAATAATATTTTATTTTATCTTCCTCAGTTACATGTCAAGAAAAAAATTTAGCATTCTTTTTTATAAGATTTTGAGTTCCAAATTTTTCTCCCTTCTTCCCTCCCCTCCCCTCTTCTGAAATTGGTAGATAGTTTGATATAGTTTATACATGTGTTATCATGTAAAATATTTCCATGTTAGTCACAGTTATGAAAGAAGAAAAAGATCAGAACAGATCAATAAAGTAAAAAAAAAAAAAGCTTCAATCTGCATTCAGAGTCCATCAGTTCTTTGTCTGGTTATGGATAACATTTTCCTTCATGAGTCCTTTGTCCTTGTCTTGGATTATTATGTTGCTGAGAAGAGCTGAGTTATTCATAGTTGATCATCACACAATATTGCTGATCTTGTGTACAACATTTTCCTGGTTCTGCTCCTTTCATTTTGTATCAGTTTGTACAAATTTTTCCAGGTTTTTCTGAAATCTGCCTGCTTATAGCAGGCTATATTTCTTATAGCACAATAGTACTCCATTGCATTCATATACCACAGCTTATTCAGCCATTCCCCAACTGATGGGTATCCCCTCAATTTCCAATTTTTCGCCACCACAAAAAGGGCTGCTACAAATATTTTTGCATATGTAGGTCCTTTTTCTTTTCTTTTTTTGTGATCTCTTTGGGATACAGACCTAGTAGTGGTATTGCTGGATCAAACGATATGCACAGTTCTATAGTCCTTTGGGCATAGTTAGAAATTGCTCCTCAGAATGGTTGGATCAATTCACAATTCCACCAACAGTACATTAGTGCCCTGATCTTCCCCATGTTCTCCAGCATTTATCATTTTCCTTTTCTGTCGTATTAGCTGATCAGATAGGTGTGAGATGGTGCTTCAAAGTTGTTTTAATTTGCATTTCTCTAATCAAAGGTGATTTAGGGCACTTCTTCATATGCCCATAGATAGCTTTGATTTTTTCATCTGAAAACTGCCTGTTCATATCCTTTGACCGATTATTAATTAGGAAATAGTTTGTATACTTGTAAATTTGAGTTAGTTTTCTATATATTTGAAAAATAAGGCCTTTATTAGAGACACTTGCTATAAAGATTGTTTCCCAGCTTTCTGCTTTATTTCTAATCTTGGTTGCATTGGTTTTGTTTGTATAAAAGCTTTTTAATTTAATATAAACAAAATTATCTATTTTGCATTTTATAATGCTCTCTATCTCTTGTTTAATTATGAATTCTTTCCCTCCCCATAGATCTGACAGGAAGGCTATTCCTTGCTTTTCTAATTTGTTTATGGTATCACCCTTTATGTCTAAATCATGCCACAAGTTTGTCATATCTAACTTTTCTCATATTCTATTTACCTCCTTAGTTTCTTTCTTTTTTTTTTTTTTGGTTGGATTTATTGAGTTCTGATAGGGAACTGTTGAGGTCCCCCACTAGTATAGTTTTGCTTTCTATTTCTTCCTGCAACTTACTTAATTTCTCCTTTAAAAGTTTGGAAGCTATACCACTTGGTGCATATATATTTAGTATTGATATTGCTTCATTGCCCATGGTACCTTTTAGCAAGATGTAGTTTCTTTCCTTATCTCTTTTAATTAGGTCTATTTTTGGTTTTAATTTGTCTGAGATCAGGATTGCTACCCTTCCTTTTTTTTTTTTTTAGTTCAGCTGAAGCATAATAGATTCTGCTATATCCCCTTACCTTTACTCTGTGTGTGTCTCTCTGCTTCAAGTGTGTTCCTTGTAAACAACATTGTAGGATTCTGGTTTTTGATTTACTCTGAGATCCACTTCCATTTTATGGGAAAATTCATCTGATTGACATTCCACTAATGATTACTGCCTAAGTATTTCCCCCCATCCTATTCTTCCTCTTGTCTGTCCTCTCCTTTTACCCTTTCCCTCTTCACCAGTGTTTTGTTTCTTTCTACCACCTCCCTTGATCTGCTCTCCCTTCTGTCAACCCCCTCCTCTCTCCCGCTTTACTTGATCTCCTTCCTTCCTACTTCATTGTTGGTTAAGAAAGATTTTCATATTCAACTGATTGTGTATGTGATTCCCTTTTTGAGTCAAATACTGACAAGAGTAAGGTTCAAGAGATGCTCATTGCCTACCCTCTCATCTTCCCTTCCACTGTAATAGGTCTTTGGTGCCTCTTCATCTGAAATTATTTAGCCCTTTCTACCTCTCCCTTCCTTCTGCACCCATTGTACTCTTCTTTCTCATCCCTTAATTTTTTTATGTCATTCTGTCAAATTCACCTTATGCCCATACCCTCTGTCTATGTACTATTGTACATAGTACTATGTACTATTGTACATAGTACTATGTACTGTCTAGCTGTACTATTAATGATACAATTCTTTCTAAAGAATTACTAGTCTCATTTTCCCATGTAGAAATGTAAATAGTTTAGCTCTATTGAATCCTTTCTGTTTTCTTTTCTCTTTTTATATGTTTATGCTTCTCTTGGGTCTTGATCTTGAGGTCAAATGTTTGGTTTAGGTCTGGTCTTTTCCGTATGAAAGTATGAAGTAATTTTATTTCATTGAATGACCATTTTTCCCCTTGATGTATTATACTTAAATTTGCTGGGTAAGTGATTCTTAGTTGTATTCCTAGCTCCTTTGTCTTTTGGAATATCATGTTCTATGACCTCTGATCCTTTAATGCTGAAACTGCCAAGTCCTGTGTAATCCTGACTGTAACTCCCCCATATTTGAATTGTTTCTTTCTGACCACTTGTAGTATTTTTTTTCCTTGACCTGATAGTTCTGAACTTTGGTTATAATGTTCCTTGGAGTTTTTATTTTAGTATCTCCTTCTTGAGGTGATCAGTGGATTCTTTCAATGCCTATTTTGCCCTCTCATTCCAGGACATCATGTCAGTTTTCATGAAAGATTCTGTCCAGGTCGTGCTTTTGATTATGGCTTTCAGGTGATTCAATGATTCTGCTGTTGTCTCCCTTGGATCTATTTTCCAGGTTGGTTGTTTATCCCATGAGGAATTTTACATTTTCTTTCATTTTTTCATTCTTTTGAATTTGATTGATTATTGATGTCTCATAGAGTCATGAGCTTCCATTTGCCCAGTTCTAAATTTTAAACTGCTGTTTTCCTTAATTAGCCTCTGTGCTTTCTTTTCCATTCCATCAATTGTACTCTTTAAGGGGTTGTTTTGTTCAGTGGATTTTTGTATCTCCTTTTCCATTTGGCCAATTCTACAAGCAGTTTTCCAAGCTGTTGACTATTTTTTTCATAATTCTCTTGGATTACTCTCATTTCTTTTACCATTTTTTCTTCTACCTCTCTTATATGATTTTTAAGCCCCTTTTTGAGCTCTTCCATGAGTTCTTTCCGGGCTTGAGACCATTTCACATTTTTCTTTGGGGTTTTTCCTGTAGGTGTTTTGACATTGTTGTCCTCTTCTGAGTTTGTCTTGGTCTTCCCTGTCACCATAATAACTTTGTAGAGTCAGATTATTTTTTTTGGTTATTATTTGCTCCTCTTTTTTGGAGGGGGGTTTTCCTTTTTTTTTAAATTTGAGCTCTGTGCCAGGGGTGGAAGAGGCACTGTCTCAGGCTCCTTGTGCTAGTGGCTACCAACCCTGGCTGTTTAATTGGTGCTGCATTGATGTTGCCCTGAGGCCCTTGAAGGACCCTCATTTCTGGTGATGTGCTGAGGGAGTAGAATGGGGGTTGCCTGGAGCTTCTGGAGACTGTAGGGATCTGGTTCTTTACCTGGTGTTGAGATGCAGTCCTAGTGGTAGTATCTGGTGTGTGCTGAGGGTGTTTATGCATTTCCCTGGGGCTACACTGAAATACATGAAAGTCTAGCTGCTGGACCATCCTGTTTGCCAGGGGCTATGCTGAAGCATGTGGAGGTCTGATCTCTGGGGGAGATTCCTTTAGGATTGCTAGACCCAGTTGGGCCTGAGCACTTCAGAGATCAGGCAGGAAGCCACCCCACAAAAGTTCCAGGGGCAGCTGCCTTAAAAATCTCTCTTGCTATAGAAAACTTAAGTGTTTTCAAGTCAACACTCATAATCACATATTTACCATGCTCTAGGTCCCTAATATTTCCTTACCCCCTGACTCCCTTTCCCAAATGGAAGAGCTAAGAAAGTGCCTTATTCATATGAGAGTAAATCGAAATGACTGAACAAGAATAATGAAACACTGTAAATAGTGATAATTCAGAAATTTCCCCTCCAAAGATAAGGCAAATCAAGATAGAGAATCCCTTGGGAGGCTTATAAAGTAAGCCCTGGAAATGGATACTTGCTTAGGATAACCTTAACTAACTAGGACCACCCATCCCTTTTCCTTATTTAATTCCCCAGCACCTTCATTAAGATAAATTCCATCAATAGTTTACATGTTGTGTGTATGTGTGCATATGTGTATTTTTCTATGAATTTAATTTTGGAATATCTAACACTGTTAAAGTCTAATAATGAACTGGTTCCATTTTATTCCGGGAATCACTGGAAATAGATTCTTAATTTGTTTTATATGTTTTGATTGTCTCTGGAAATAATAAAATAGGTGTCTTTCTTCATTAGTCTTTGCCATTCTTTGCAGGTACTGAAACTCATAAATAATGTAAAGAAATGATTCTTTAAACCACATACATTCTCACAGCCCAGGCTAGTTTCCCCTCACAAGGTATCTATTATGTCCAATTCTCAGGACAAAGTGGATGGAAGAAGAAGAGGTCATTGGTTCTACCTCCAGGCTTTCTGATTCTCTTTCATTTTTAGGAGTCAGACTTTTGAAGTCTACACTAGGAAATGCGTTAGCAAGTGGCCTTCCCAAAGGAAACATTGATAGCAACTGAATTTTTGCTGTAAGCAATGACTTCCTTTATTTTTCTTTTTTCTTTTAGCTCAAAGGTTGAATTTATGAAAAATATTAATAAAATTGCAGGAGGACAGAGCTAAATTAAGAATGGGGTGCATTGGATACCTTAACTCTATAGAAAATATAATTCATAAGTCAAAATCAGAAAAAAAAGATTTAGTGGAAGAAAATTTCATAGAGACAGTAGATAAGGTAAGCATCTCCATTTCAAAATACTTTCAATATATTTTATAATGGGTGAAACTCTCTATCTCATATATCACTAAGAATGATTTCATTTTCTGGAATTTATTTGTCCCTGTCTATACATTAGAGATTTTGTATTTTTATGATATCTATGTTACATTTTTATTATATCTAATATATTAGAGATGTTATATTTATATTATAATATAATGCATTTAGAAGATAAGTCACTTAACCTCTCAATGCCATGGGTAATTTCTCAGGATTTAACTATTTAGTCAAAGACATGTTGCATCTATAGTTGTAGAGGGATGCCTCACATAGATAATTCCATAGAGGGGCAGATTATTTTACATATACAGCTGTCAGCTATATACTACTCTAATATTTAACTTCTGAAAGAATGAGCTCCTTTCTCACACTGGCCCTGAATATGCAAGTGAAAGTAAACTCCACATTAAAGATCACTGAAATATTATTTCAGAGCTTCTCTTGTGCAGCTGTTTTCAGCGATACTTCTAGGGACCCGAAAATTTTCAGTTCTTCCAAGGTGCTATGATAAGGGGTGAGGTGTTTTCTCTCCACCACCACAAGAATCTTCACCACACCAGCATTTCTCCTTGCCCCATGACCGCCCCTCAGAACTGTGACCCAGATCCAAGCACCGGTAAAGCAAGAGATTCCTGCCTCAGTGCTGGCAAAGAGATCCCTGCAATCCCCCTCTGATCAGCCACTTGATTTCTCCTCAGTCTGTGGACCAGAAGCTCAGGAAACAGCCACTGCCCCGGGCCGCGCTTGAGAATTGTGGCTGAGACCTAGCTCCTTCTCTCACCGCAGTCACAGACTTTTCCCACTGACCTTCCAAGTTGTCTTTGGTGTTCAGGGGTTAAGAAGTCTGGAAACCACCACAGCTGCCCACAATTCAGTCCTCTGAGGCCTGCTACAGCATCGCTGCGGCCTGTGTGCCCCTGCCAAACTGCGCTTCTCTCCTAGCTTGGCGCAATATACCTTTCTGATCAACCATCCAGGCTGTCTTGGGCTGGAAATTTGTTTCACTCTGTCTTTTTGTGGGTTCTGCTGCTTTAGAATTTGTTTAGAGCCATTTTTCTAGGTATTTGGAGTGGTTTGGGGGGGAGAGCTTAAACAAGTCACTGCTTTCCCTCCACCATCTTGGCTTCTCCCAAAACTTCTCTTGTGCCAAGCTACTCACACTCCTCGCTCTTTGGAGCTGCTGAACTCAATAGTTCCCTATATTGGCCTGACAAGCTGAAACTATTCAAGATACCTGAAAAAGTATAGCACACAGAGGAGGAAATGGATACCTTTGCCCTACAATCAAAGATTGCCCAAAGATTGCCTTGATTATCAATATTTTTCGTTCAAAAAAGGAAATCTTCCTTCAAGTGATAATTTCCAATGCCTCTTATTCTCTGGATAAGATCCACTATGAAAGTTTGACAGATCTCTCAAACTGGGATGTGATGAGGATTTGAATATTTACATCATCCTGAACCCTCAGTAGTATACCCTGACTTTAATAGACACTGACATTAGAATAATAAAGACTAACCATTGCCAAGTCTGACACCAAGACTTCCATGAAGACTTTGCAGACTGGAATTATCATCTCCATGATTGGTCAATTTGGTGTAGCTTTCTATTCTGCTTACCTAGGTGCATTGAAAATGCCAAGGTCATTCACTGTATCACAGGCAATCATCAGTCATCCTGACTTTTGTCTTGCCACTGGACTTCAATGCCTCTTGAAGAGAAAGTGAGGCAGAGGACTCTTTGCAACTCTACCTCACTGAAATTCAATTCCCATGAAAGTCAAGACATCAGGATCCTCTTTGAAAATGAAGGATGAACAACAAAACAACAGTAACAACCTAGTGGAAGAGGAGGTAGTTGTCATCACTAAGATTAATTATGATGAAGAGCATGCCTGAGAATCTTTTATTGGTAGCTCCTTCACAGTCTGAGTTGACCATGGTAAGTCTATTGATAGGGACACCAAGGTGGTCTTACATCTAAAATAAGACCAGGAAAAATAAAAGGATGTAGAGGGTATGTGGACCAAAGAAGTTGTAAAGAAGTTCATTGGCTACCCCCATCACACTTTATTTGAAGAAATAATGAGAAATAGAAATGAGTGATGATGAAACAGAGAAAGACAAAGAGAAAAGGGGAAATACAGTTAAAGATAAGAAAAACCCCAAGATTGAAGATGTAAGATCAGATGAGGTACATGAAGGAAAGGACAACAAGAAGAAAACCAAAAAGCTCAAGAAGCAATATGTTGATCAAGAAGTGCAGAATAAACCTAAGCCAATCTGGATACGTAAACCTGATGATATTAGCCAGGAGGGTTAGGGACTCTGCCAGTCATCTTGACTTTTGTCTTGCCATTGGACTCTTAAGACTCTGGAGGAGAGAATGAGGCTGATGACTTTGCACAGCTCTGCCTCACTTAAGTCCAACTCATGCCCAAGTCAAGACATCAGCCTGGTGATGTCATTGTTTCTGTTTGAGAATGAAGGACAAACAACAACAACAACAGCCAGGTGGGGTATAGCATGTTTTAAAAGAACCTTATTAATGATCAGGAAGATCATTTGGCAGTAAAGCACTTCTTATAGGAGGGTCATCTGGGATTCAGAGCTCAGTTCCCCTTGACCTCATTGAAAACAAAAAGAAAAAGACCATTAAGCTGTATAATGGAGCATGAGTCCCTTATGGACAGTTGTGATGAGCTTTCTCCTGATAATTATAATTTTATCTGTAGTGTGCTGGACTCTGAGGACTTACTTCAATATTTGAAGACAGATGCTGTGGCAGAGTAAGACCCTAAAGGTTCACCATAAGAATATTGTCAAAAAGTGTCTAGAGCTTTTATTTGAAATGGCAGGAAACAAAAATAATGCAAAAAATACTGAGGTCTTAAAAAACAACCAAACCCCCAAACTTAAAATCCAAGAGAACTCAACCAACAGTCATTGTTTATTTGGGCTATTATTCATCACACACCTCCATCAAATGATGAGATGACTTCCTTGTCTGAATATCTATCAGGAATGATGGAAAACTGAAAGTTTATCTACATGTCACTGGTGAGATCAAAGAGTCATTGTCTACTTTTTGTAGTAGCAAAGAATTGAAACAATGCCTATCTCCTGGGGAATAGCTGAACAAAATGTGTTACATGAATACAATGAAACAATAATAATGAATATAGGGAAACATGAGTAGAAATGGAAAGTGAAATTTGCAGTACCAAGAAAACAAAACACACAATGATTATTACAATTTGATTAGGAAATAATAGCAAAACAATTGGTACTCAAAGCTACTCAAATTTAATGACCAAACTCAAAAATCTCAAAAGATATTAAAAGATCCTTCCACATACACCCTCACTGTTGTTTTTTGTTTGTTTGGTTTGGTTTGGTTTTTGCAAAAGTTGGGAGGAGGAAATAGGTGTGAGATACTGCATATAAAACCAAACTTTGTCAATATGTTGGTTAGTTTTACTCAGAAGTGTGCTGGTAAACATTTAACAATTGGATCTCTGGAAAAAAAATAAATTAGGCAAGACACAATTTATGTTTAATATACGATGTTGATATTTTCTCCTTTACTTTCTTAAATCTGAACAATAAAAATAATAATTCAAGACCTTAATTGTAGCATTTGTTGATTTCCTAGGTGTTAATGCTCACTATAAAATTGTTTAATGGTCCTCAGAAATTGATAAGAGTTTTACTGAAGTTTTCTTTTTAAACTCTGTTATGAGAGATGGCTGTCTATGAAGGGCAAAGAAGTCTATAATGAGAAATATAGGTGACATAAATGCAAAATATATCAATAATATGTATTTTTAAAAAGTATATGAGGTGGAAGCAATGATTACAAGAGCAATGTCCTAAAAGATAGGAAGCTAGAACATTTGTAGTAAACATTTGAGGGTTGGGAGCTTAAGAAAATAATGTTTCTCTGGGGGATTATACAGTAAATAAAAGTAGGCTAGGTGGCAGAGTGAATAAAGTGCTGAGCCTGGAGTCAGGAAGACTCATCTTTCTGAGTTAAAATCTGGCCTCAGACACTTACAAACTGCGAGACCCTGGACAAGTCATTTAATCCTGTTTACCTTTGTTTCCTCATCTGTAAAATGAGCTGGTATTTTTGCCAAGAAAACCCCAAATGGGGTCACAAAGAGTCATACACAACTCAAAAAAATTGAGCAACAAATAAAAGTAGAATGTAATGATGACTAAGAAATAGTGAGGGCCAGCTAAGATCGTGTACCTAAAATTCTAGTAGGTTAATCAGCTTAATTTCATAACAGTTTGGTATGTTTGGTAGTTCAGTGGTATGATAAAGCAGAGAAATCAGATGGTGGGTCTTATACTCCTTAAAAAGGGTAAAAAAGATTCACTTCGGGGTTAGGCTCAAATAGTTAAGAAATTAATGCACGGATACTGAATAACTTATTTTTAATCATCATTTGATTGTGGAAAATTAGTGCCTGAATTTCTGTATGATTTTGGCCTATTAGGTAATAATATCAACCATTATAATATTTGTACAGATATTAAATATTTGTTTTTCCATAATTATGTAATATTTCCACATATAATACATATTAATTTTGAGGGGAGGGTACTGTACAGATCTGTGATTTTGTTAGTGTAGATTACTTCTCGTATGGAATCTCCCTTTACTGTTGCAGATCATCTACTTGTCTTCTACTACTGTCAGGGCATTGCCTGAAGCTCAGATAGGGACCTACCCATGGTGACAAAACCATTAAGTATCAGAACTGGAACTTGAGCAGTTGAACCCAGATCTTGACTCCTGTTTTCTTTTTCTCTTTCTCTGTGTGTCCCCATGTCTCTTTTTCTCTCTCTGTCTCTCTCTCCATATATGTACACACACACACACACACACACACACATTTGTATGTCTATACACAGACATATTTCTATATAAATATTCACATATATAGATACATGATAGATAAAAGGTAAAATAGCAAAGTTATATTATTGATTTCAATAGATTTCTTCTTCCTAATCTCTCTTTCCTTTCCTCCTTCTATTTCATTCCCCCCCCCCAGAAACACACATACATAGACAGACATGCAGCCATCACACACAATACAGTATCTTATGAAGCATTAGATAATTGTATCCAGAGTTAGGAGGATCTGGATTGAGGTCCCAATTCTGGTACATACTAGGAGTAGAACCCTGAACAAGCAATCTCTCACTACCTCAGGGAGCATTATAAGTCTCTAAATTGTAAACAAGTTAGTAATCCATATTGAGAGAGGGAATTTCCATACATAGAATTCCCTATATTACTTTAGGCCAGGAACAAATAAATGCAAATACAAACTTAACACTTGTGTGTAGAAAGACACATACAGGCATAGTTAGATGATTCAGAGAAGAAAGACCTATCTTTCTTTTTCCACCCTTGGCATATAACCCAATCTCATCTTTATCTTCTATTCCTTGCTTTGATTGAAGCAGCCAGAAAGGCTGAGTGTGCTTAAAAATATTCTAGCCTGGTACTTTCTTAATCTGCCTATCAGGCTTCAACCATATTTCTTTTATCTCTTCTGTAATAAGTACTAAGGAATACTTATTAAAGAATCATCAGTGGCCTGAATAACTTCAGACTTCATACTCCCCACTAAGTAGCTATATCATGAAACATCACTTACTGATGATATAATGGTATGAATTGTTAACTCTATACCCTGACCTCAATTTTTAATATGTTGTAAAGGGTAACATAGCTATATTCATTCACCTTTTCATGGACAACTTTCCTCCTTTCTATTAAAGTATGAAACTCTTAAGAGTAGGATAGAAAAACTAGGCAAAAATGTTCTACTTAATTTATAAAGAAGAATCCAATATATATATAAATAATATATATTTACAAAGTACAGTGCAAGTATGAAAATTTTCTACTACTTCTACACCACATACAGACAAAGTGATTAACTAATTATGAGGAAGATACAGAATCATTGTAGCATTTGCTTTTTTTTTTTAAGTGGCAAGGAACTTCACGTCACCTTTCATTAGCTGAACTGTTTTCAAAAAGCACATCCTAATTTAAAAAAAATACCAAAATTCAGACTTTTAAGATAGATAAAGGGATAATTGTTTTATTAAACTGTATTTTCTCTTCATAGAAGGCAGTACCTCAAGATTTCCTTAAGAATTCTTTCTCCACTGCATTTGAAATGATTTAATTTATAAAAATTTAATGTAAATACTTTACAAAAATATATTTGTTAGTAAGCAAATTATCTATAAGTCTTCATGGATATTTATTTCAAACAGATTGAGTTTTTCTATATTTTTCTAACAAACTTTAAAATAAAATTAAAAAAAATTAACATTTGGGGTTGCTTTTAAGACATATTTTATTATTCCTGATAGGAAAAAAAAGTTATACTATTTGTTTAAAGGAAATTGGAGAATTTTTTTTCTTTTGAGGTGAAAAGGGATATATTAACATCATGGGCCACTGGATGAAGAATAACATTCCTCTAACTGATGGAAGAGAATTATGATGAATGGGGAAGTCATATCTTGTTGTTGTTGTTGTTTGTGTGTTTGTTTTGTTTGGTGGAGGAGGGGTATAGACAGACATCCTGGAGGCATGAAAACCCAGTATTTGAATCCCATCTCTGACTCTTAGTGATGTGTTATTTAGAAAACCATTTAATCTCTCTGAGTGCATATATTACCAACCTCAGTTGACATATTGGTTGCTTTTCCTGGGATTGCTTTTCTCTATTTCTTTCTCTGTATTACAGGATCTATATTTTTTTTTGGTGGGGGGGTATTTATATACAGAAATTAAATTTGTGTAAAAACAAATTCTATCAATAAAACTTTAACATTTTGTGATAATCAATATAAAGTACTTTAAGTTTATTCCAGCTAAATTTCATTCTATTATATTTCACTAATTTTTTCAAGCTGCAGAGGACTTTAAAGATCTTAGTGTATTAGTAATTATTCCCAGATTTGTGTCATCTTCAGATTTGATAAGCACAACATTCTTATCTTTGTCTAAACTTTTAAAATAGCAAATAGAACACAACCTGGGACTGAGTAGTGCAACACATCACTAGAGACCTCTTTCCTCTTTGCCACCACTCAATTATTACTCTTATGAAAATAATATTTTATTATTAGATCTGCATTCTCTCCTTTCTTTCATCCCCCATGATACCTCTGAAAAAGCAAAAAAAAAAAACCAAAAACAAATAAAGAAACAAACAACAACAGCAACGAAAACCTTTTACAAACATGTATAGTCAAGGAGAAGAAATTCCTGCTTTGGTCAGGTCCAAAAAAAAATAAGCCTCAGTCCATACTCTGAGTCTATCACCTCTCTATTATGCGGTGAATAACATGTTTCATTATGAGTCCTTGCGGTAGGACATTGTGTTGACCAGATTTGTTAAGTCTTTCAATGTTATTTGTATCTATAATAATATTATTCTGGCATAAATTGTTTTCCTGATTTAGTTCTTTTTACTTTGCATCAGTTCATAAAG
The DNA here is from genome assembly GCF_900497805.2 of Vombatus ursinus. Lineage (NCBI taxonomy): Eukaryota > Metazoa > Chordata > Mammalia > Diprotodontia > Vombatidae > Vombatus > Vombatus ursinus. The sequence continues at coordinate 100,622,369 of NW_020954590.1, forward strand.
ATCTCAGGTTTCTCTGGAGTGATCACTCATCATTATTTTATTTTATGTTTTTGCTCCACAGTAGTACTCCATGACATTCATATTTTATAACTTATTTAGCCATTCCTCAACTGATGGTTACCATCTCATTTTCCATTTCTTTGCCACCAAAAAAAGAGCCACTATAGAATAATGATTTTTTTTAGTAATTCCATGCTGGCTTACTATTAATTCCATTAGTTCCTTCTATAAATGTGAAGTAATAAAATCAAGCTCAATAACATGCAATTTAGAGGAACCATTTCCTTACGTGCTTGGAAAATGAAGATATGCCCCTTTTATCAAATCCAGAAGGAGGGGCAAGTGCATTACTGATCAGGAGATGCGGTCTCACCCCCTCACGGTTCAGGCTATGATTCCAGCAGTTTAGCCTAGGTTGGCAAGGTGGTCTATACTAATCATCTGTCAGTAAAGAGACAAGAAATAAAAAAGAAAGTAGTTTGAAACAATATAACACTTTAATATGTGGTAATCAGTAAGGAGAAGCCAGTATCAAGGATACTATTGAAGATCCTGAAAATCAGAATAGTGATGCAATGGTCTTGGAATACAGGTGGTGAAATATGAAACTGTTGTTTAAGGTCAGGTCAGGCTGCTAAAAAAGCATCAGAACAAGTCCAAATAATAATGTTTTAAATTTGACTTATTCAAAATGGTGACCAATAGACGATAAGCTTTTTGAAGGCAAGGGCTACATCATTTTTCATTTTAAATTTCATTGCCTAGAACTGCCTGACATAAAATACAAGTTAAATAAATGTTTGTTCAATGAATGAATGATACCACCATTCCTTTGAAACCAAACATTTAGAGTTGCTTTGCTCCCTCATTTTTTGGTTTTGAGCAAGTTTCACAAATGTTAATTTGCTTGCTCACAGCTTTTTCCACACAGGAAACAAATATTACTGTAGATATCTCTTCTAGCATGGACTATTCTTGTCCACATATTTGCTATGAAAATCTTCCTGGGTCAACAATCAGTTTTTCACAGTAGATTTTATTTGTGGAAGTTAGCATGTTTAGTCCAGAAGAGAGTAGATTGAGAATTAATCCTGAAACAATCTTTAAATATTTGAAAAAGCAGTGGTTTTGTGAGGCTCAAATGAGATAACGGATGTAAAATATTTCATGAACTTTAAACTTTAAATACCAACTGTTGCTGTTTGTTGTGGTTGTTATGATAATGATGGTTTTATTGTTATAATTATAATCATAATAATTAGTAGTAGCAGTAATTGCAGGATTCTATTGTCACCAAACTTAAAGTCTAATGATGGTTTCATTTTCTGAACCTTCTATTGTACTCCAGCTAAATTCAAGCAATGTTTGTAGAGAAATAAGGGATGTGTTTATAAATGTTTAACAACTTGTAGAGGGAAGAGAAGGGGAAGAAATGTATATGCATGCTTTTACTTTTATTCTGTATTATTAACACTTTTTCAAACCTAGACAATCAATGAAACACCAAATCAAATTCTAATATGTAGTAATTGAAAATTTCTGAAGTGTAAATGCTCACACCAAAAATTTAACAGTGGACTCTCACAAATAGGTTAGAGTTGGTTCCAGCACACCCCTAGAGCCATTGGTGCTTTGCCATTCTGAGAACTTTTCCAAAGGCAATCAATGGTGTGTGAGTATCAGATGTAAACTAAACTCACCAAAGGAAGCTAGGAGCTCTTAACTGTTGTGTTCTCTTTCCCATACTAAATAATTTTTTTTTTCTACTTGAAAGTAAACGTAGCAGTCAAGAAGTTCTGCCCTCTTTCTAGTCATCTAAATTGTGTCTTTATAATTTATTTGTTCTATCTCATGCATTGACATAGCTACAAATATCATGAGTAGAAAATATCTTTAAGACAATCTAATCTAACCTAAATCTGATTAAAAAAAGACAACTCTCACCTCCCCGCCCCCAACTCCCCTTCTATAGCATCCATGACAAATGGCCAGTCAGCTTTTGTTTAATTTTCAAGATTAGAGCTGTACTGCTTGCTATCAGTGGGAAGAAGACATAGTAATGGGTACAAGTTTCAGAGATGCAAATTTCTACCTGATAGAACACACACACACACACACACACACACACACACACACACACACACTTTAACAATCAGAACCAAACCACGAAAGAATGTTCTGTCTCAGGAAGAAGTGAATTCCCTTTCACCTAACATCTTTACTGGGCAAGTTATACCTACAACATTCCTGTGATCAATTAATCCAGTCAAATTGTCAAATAAAAAAATGACATAAATCGGGCAAGACCTATTCTTGATGAAACTATATTTCCTTTTTGTGCTCTTTCCCCCCCATTCTACTCAATAACTACACATTTAATAACAAATTACAGAATTTTTCGAGGTATTGAAGTAATAACCTATTATTTGCTGACACATTTTCTTCCCTTTTTTTGAAAATGTAGAGATATATTCTTTTACCATGATGTAGCATGTCTCCCTTTTATAAGATTCAAAGATTACACTATCAAAATGTTTCTATGTCTTTTAGTACCCTGAGATTGATCTTGTTTGGACCAGATGACATGAATTTTTCAACCACAACAAAGTATTTTTAATTAATTCTCTACTTATCTTGGAGTTTAACCTTCTATTAGCCATTTTGTTTAGTTCAAATATTTTTGGTGGATAAAACAACAGCAAAATACAGTGTAGTTCTATCATTTGTTATCCCATCCACTCTAGTCATTGGTCTTATTCCTTCTTTGGTCAATGCTTGAAGGCAGTATGGTACAGTGACTAGAATGCTAGATTTGGAGTCAGAAAGGTTTTTGTTCAAATTGCCCCTCAGATAGTTGGCTGCTGCTTAACTCTTGACATGACAAACTCTCCAAGGCTTCAGTTTCCAAGCAAGTTGGATCTGATAACTGTTAAATTTCTAACTCTAAATATATGATCTTATGATGTTTTTATCCATTATAACTTCAAAGTCTTTTTTATTAACCTTAGTACTGTATGCCAGCCTCAGCTAATTCTGATACTTCATATGTATTTCCAATATTATTCTTACAGAATAGAACCATGCCCAGGTATTCATTCTCCAGTACCAGGCTTCCATTTTTTGTCAATAATAACAACAACAATATTTTTTACAGGGTACCTCAAGTCTTAGTGGATTTTTATTCTTTAATAAGCTTAAAATTTCACAATAACTTTTAGGATACTCATAGTACTTTAAACTTTGCAAAGCATTTGCATATATTATATCATTTGAGTCTCAAAACAATTTCAAGAAGTGGATTATACAGGTATAATTGTCCCTATTTTAGAGCTAATAAATAATCTCAAAAAAGTTGTGACCTCGTTTAAAATATCTAAGTTGGTTAATGACTTTATTGTGCAGCCACATTCTTTTATTTAAGATTATGTTGAGAGAAAAAGTCACATTTTACCTAGAAAACAACAAATGACAAAGACTTAGGTTAAAGGTAATAGTCTTCTAAGCCAAGCAATGCTAATTTCAAAATAGTGGGTCCATTCTGTACAGTAGCTGTGTTAAACTCTAATTGAAATAGAGGCCACTAGCCCATATATAGAAAATCACATATTAATATTATCTATATTTTATTGTAATTTTATTTTTGTTAAATATTTCCCACTTATATTTTAATCTGATTCTGCCTGCTCTGGGGAGTGTTGTGGTCACACAGAGCCCATGGTGATATGTTGGACACCTCTGCTATTGATGATAGCATGCCAAATCAGAAGGAGCAAGTGAAGAGTACTACACCAGATGCAAAAGGACCTGATTATAAGGCAAAAGATGAAGATAAGACTATATCTTAAGTTATCATAACCAGAAAGTAATGGAATTGATTAAGACAGAAAACAAATGTATTTGGGAGATAGAAAGCATATCAATTTGTTTGTAATCAGTGCTTTCTTACTTTGAAACCTTGCTCTCAATTATAATTCTGACTTTGCGCATCTTCTAGAAACTATTTCTATGTTAGTTACGTTTTATTTAATTACTGTTTTCTAGATAAATGAATTGATTTTTACTAAATTTTTATTATATCTACTCTTAGAGAAAGCCATACACCTTAGTTATGCAAAGAAACAGCATGATTTGGTATTTGAAATGCTAAGTAGTGAACAGAATGATCCATATGACAGAATAAATAATGCTTCTTTCCATAAGACTTTCATACATTGTTCAATGCTGAATTTTTTAAATATACCTACTTGTACATAATATTATGCTGGGTGCTGAGGAAGCAATAGTATTTAAATTAAATATGGTCCTTGCCATCATGGACCTTAGCAAGTGTATGTGTATATGTATTATTTCGTGAATGATATATCTAAAAATTATAATGCAAAATAATATATGATAATTGCACAAGAGGCAAAAATATGTTATAGATAAGGTCTGGTGGTAGAAGTAGATATTACATTTACACTAGAGGCTGACAGGAAGGGTTTTTTGAAGGAGACAATATTTGAAGATGGGCATGAATTCAAGAGAGGGCAAGGGGGCAAGGTGTTGTCACCCTAGGGAAGAGAGTGAGCTAAGGCATAAAAGTAGTAAATGCTGATTGGTTCAGTTTTGATGGCGCAGAAAACTCAGAAGGGAAGAAGTTGGGAAAGTTAGTTTGGACCAGATAGTAATTCGCCTTGAGTACCCAAAGAAGTTTGGTCTTCACTTGATAGGCAATGTGGAACAATGAAAGCTTTCAAGCAGGGAATTGATATGTGACATACATTGATGTGACAGACCTATGGGTAAGCTAAATTAATCTAGCAATCATTTGAATAATCGATTGCATATTGGAGACAGGGGTGGGGAGGGGAGGCAGAAAGAACTATCTGGTGAATGTTGTTGTTTGTAAAATTCTTATTTACCTACAAGTTTTAATGCTTGTAATTGGCTGTCATCTGCTTGAGGGCAAAGAAAAACTTTTATTTATTTCTGTATCTCCCTAAACATCTAGTGCTTAACTTTGCCCAAAAGTAACAATTTAATTCATCCTAGATAAATATATGGTTGAATTGAAAAGGACTGTCTAAAAATTCAACTTTATAACAGCAACACATATTTATGTGTTTGGTAAACACTTTGCATGTATTATCCCTGATCTATAGTGACTCAAACATCAGAGACCTTCTAACTTGTTAACTTTATTCATACTAACCTGAAGCAATTGTAAAACATAATAATAATATTTTAATATAGTAAAGCATAGTTCAAGTTAAATAGGCAAAAATCTTACCTATCAGATGGAATGAGTATTTTGTGGAGCAAAACTATCTGAGGTAATTTTCTTCAGATGGTTGAGGAAGGTTTTTGCCTTGAAAGGGCATTAATTTACCCTGACTCATCATAGTAGCAATCCCATCAAGGGTTTATCTAGTTCAATTGATTTTCATATAATGACTATTCGGCCACAATGATACATTTGGTCTGTGCCATTCAAATGTGATGAGTAATTTTATTTTGATTACATTGTCTGGGTGGCATAGCTGAGAATTTGTTCTTTCTTCAGATCATTGGAAGAAACGCAAGATAATATTAATATTGGACATGCATAATTTATAGCATTTTATATATTTGTTACTACTAAGTAAAGTGGAAATCCCATGTACATTTTTGTCTATTCTTGCTAAATAGAAATCCATAGATTCCTTTGATAATTAGATCTATCGTATATGATGTCATGAGGAATTTGCCTCATTTCACCCCAGTCAGTGTTCTCCTTTCATGGAAACAGTTGTTGTACAAACTTGTGGAAGTACTATGAAAATTACAGTTAGGCTTAATTTTCTAACAATATAAAACCATCCTGCAGAGGTAAGGATTAAATTATGGGTTCTTTAAGTTTGGTTTCATGGGAATTTTTTTGCTTTGTTTTCAATATTTAGTATGAAATTGGCAATAGAGAATGAGTTATTATGTACTTATACCCTCCTTTTTATGTGCTAGTTTTCTGCTGATGTTAAGAGAAATTTAGTCTGATAAATTGAAAGTAAAGAACCATGTCTACAGTTAAAATGTTGGAGAGTTACACTTTATATTCCTCTATAACTGAGAAATAGAGACTCTACATTCTGAAAAATTGCCACGCACCCACACAGCACCTACTGTTGTTTCTTCATATTAAGAAAACTTGAAATTCAATATGTGTGAATTCCATAGCCTCAACATCTATCTCCATAGTGAGGAAGGAGCTGAATCACCTTGGAATGATATGCCCTACTTTGAGCAAACATGTAACATTATGTGTATCCTACTTTACTTTATTTAAACTAATGGTGTTCTAGAATTGAACCTGCTGTAAGATGAGTCCCAACCAATTTCCAGTCAGTGAAAAAGACTTGCCAGCAATAGTCATAACTGTTTTTACACATGCCTCGCAGTGGAGCCTTATTTACTGATGATTCCTCATAAGGAGTTTCTTCTCTTTTCTAACAGGGGTACATATCAATCTTCATTCACCTTCACTTTTTGTACCACTTGATTTTATGCATAACCACTCCTTCTTGATACTCTGCTTTCTATTGCTAGTCTCTCACTGCTTTTTCTTAATCTCTTTACCGATTTCTATTCCTAGTTCTTAACCATGAGTGCCCTCCAAGGGTCTATCCTTTGAACTTTCTTTTTCGTTCTTTATCTTTTCTACTCTGGTGAAAGAATTATACAGCAAATCTGTTGATTTGACTGGAAGGGAGGCAAGAATGGATAGATCTCTAGCATCTCCTTTTCTACTTTTCTCCAAGGGAGATTTTAATTCCTGCCAGGAGAGAAAGCAGGAGGTTTGAGGTCAGAAGCTGGCCCTATGCTCTCCCTAAAGAGAGGGAGTTCTGTGCTAAAATTATATCTATCTGATCCCTTAAATGTTATTAGTTTAGGAGATGTTATTTTAAGGTTTAAGCCAAATTCCTGATTGCAATTTCTTAATGAGAAAAGGGACCCCTAAGCTTATATCCAAAGTTTGACTCCTTTCTCACTAAATACCAGTTTTATAGTGAACACATATAGCAAATAGTAAAGAAACCTATTTATCCAAGTCAATAGCAAAATGGAAATCAAGAGAAAGAATAATATGAGAATATATAGAAGGCAATACAGATTGAAGGAGTTCTTCCATTGGGATCATGACAACTCAGCTCAACAGAGAGAGTGAGAGAAAGACACACACACAGAGACAGAGAGACACAGAGAGAGAGAGAAAGTCCTAGATCTCATGCAAAGGGGAACATTCTTTGGCATATAGCATAGCAAGTTGAGAACAAGGGCGTGATCCAAAGTCTACATGTCAGCTTTTTCTCCGAGTTTCCTCCCTTCATGGTTCTGAAGAGAGTTTGGAATGCCATGAGTCTTCTCTTTCAACTCTGGAGGCTAGAAGAACACTGAGAGGACTAAAGAGATCTCTGCTTTCTCTGGCTCTGCCTCTCCTATGGGACAAGGATCTCCATCAAGGAAGAGAGAGTCCCATACCAATGGGACCCATAAGTGATGTTACCTTGGGTAACATTCATAAGACTTCAATTATTACTATTATGCAAATAACTCCCAAATCTATATGCCCAATACCCAACAGCCCCCAAGCACTGATCCAACATTTTGGACTGCCTGTTGGATATCTCAATTTGAATGCACTGCTGGCATCTGAAATTCAATATGTTCATAATTAAACTCATCATCTTTCCCTTAAAACCTGCACTATCATTGAATTTCTCTATTACTGTTAAAGGCACCACCGTTCAGTCACTCATCAAGCTTAAAACCCTAAATTAATTATTTACTTTTTTCTCTTCCTCATTTTGAGCTATAACTAGCAAGTTTGGCATCCATGGTAATTATCATCAGCTGTCCTCAATCTTGCAAAAATAATATAAGAAGTTCTTGATACAAATTAATTTTAATGGGAAGGGAGGTCCTGAGTAGGGGTCCTCAGAATACTAGTGACCTATTTGGGAATATTCTAACACTGCACCCATTGGGGACACTCTGAGAGACTGCCCAGTGGGGGAGACTTGAACCACTAATCAACCTCTGTTAGGAAATAGATTGTAGAGCTCTGCTAGCCTGCTGCCAGAGAGGCCCCTCTAGGGCGGGAGCTCATTTGGTGTGTGGTTGGTGGAAAGAGGCATGCCTTGTTGTAACTTCCTCCCTTAATTAATTATTCTTGCTGAGTGCTAATCTTAGGTTATTCCATGCTGTTGAAGAAATGGAATGTAAATATAACACATTTTAAATGTCCAATTTAAAAGTCATTGCCTAAGCTTTTTGCACTCTTTAAATTTCAGGCTTAGGGAAAAGGCAAAGTTGCCCTGCCCTAGTACTCATGATTCCATCTTCACCTTCATATCCAATTAATTTTCAAATTCTATTCTACATATGTCCCCCATTTCTTTCTCATATGGTCACCACACTTGTTTAGGCCTTCATTACTTCTTATTTGGACTATTATAGTAACCTCCACACTACTCTCTTTCCTGTAGGGAGAGAAAATTGCTTATACTTGACCATTGTTTGGATATGAATGATAAGGGAGTGGAAGGAGGATATTATATCAATTAGGTTAGGAATCTTAAATAACTGGAAGAACAACATTGTCCTTATTATAAACAGGAAGGTCCTTATTCTGCTGCACTTCTCTATCTTTGCACACAACTGATGTGTCTTGTTTACTAGAATTACACCGCCCAAGTTCTTTTTTTTCTTCTAGTCAGGGTAAAACAGTACTTTTATGGAGTTTGAAGTGTGGTTCAAGGTTCCAAAGAGTGGTTCAAGGAAAGACCAAGCACAATGAGTTGACAGGGAGAAAGTAGAGGAAGCCAACTTTATTGGGGAGAAAGGTTCACAATAAGAAGAGGCAATCAGGGAGGATGAATGACACATAATTGTCATTAAATCAGGCTTTCTAGGTTACTGGGCAAAATTAGGTGACCAAATTGGTAAAGTACAGTAGATTTTTAAAAATAGGATTCTTATTTAGGTTAGAGATGGATTGGTGAGCCTGGATCTTGTATGCAGACCTCTGCTGTTTCATGCTGAAGGGAAAATCCTCAGGAATTAGTGGTGAGTTGATATTCTAACTCCCTGCTGGTGGAAAAAGGGCTTTAGGCATTTTGTTTTGTTATTATTGAGTCCTTTCAGTTATGCCTGACTCTTTGTAGTCCTATTTGGGGTTTTCTTGGCAAAGAACTGGAGTGGTTTGCTATTTTTCTCCAGTTCAGTTTATAGGTAAGGAATTGAGACAAACAGAATTAAGTGACTTGCGCATGGTCACACAGCTAGTAAGTTAGGCTAGCTGCCCCATGCTTTGGCCATTACTGCATGCCTTATTTTGACTCAGTATTTGATAATATTATGACTCAGAGTATTTGATCCTCCTGCATGACATCTTTCTTTATTGGAGGAGTGAAAATATTGATGTCCTTACAAACTATCCCTCAAACTATGAATAACTAGCTTATTATGAAAATTTAGTACAATCAGAAAAAAAGGCTTGCCTTTCCACCTTTTGAAGAACCAGGTTTGGCTGAGGAACTAAGCCTTCTCCCATTATATCGACTCTGGGAATATATCTATTACTTGACTCAGGGGTAAACTCTATTTGGTGAATATGATTTGAACAGCCCTGAGCTTAAGGCAAGCCATCTTCTCACATAATCCTTTGCCTCAGTATTTATTTAAGCCAAATCCTCATATGAGGAAATAGGACTCTCAACTCTAAAATCAATCTTAATCTATGCAGATGAAGTTCCACAACAACAGCCATTGCATCCCTTGGTTTAAGAATTGATTTTTTTTTTTTTAGTGAAGTGGACTACATGAACATAGCTATGACTATTTAGGGTCATCTAGAAACCCCGTCTCTTTCTCTGTCTTGGTCTCTGTCCGTCTCTTTCTCTTCCTCTTACCCCAATGTAACCTTCATTGATGTCCATGCCAACAAATGATCTGTAAGTTTTTTCTATGGTGTCAGGCAAAAGAATCATGAACCAATACACTGCCTAACCATCTTAGCAAGTATATTGCCATAATTTCCTAGTTCAAGTTTCTTGTTTGTATGAAAAATATTTTGCAAATTATTGTTTAGTGAAGCTTGCAAATCTTAATTTTGTTTAGCTTCTTTACAATGGTGTATTTCTCTTCTCAACCTTTTAGAGGTACTTAAAATATAAAAAAGCAAAGGTATTTTTAATAGCAGTTTCCTATAGTTTAAAAAGTACTAGACTTGGGTCAGATTTGAATCAACTAACATCTGGGTAAATCCCTTCACTCCTCATTGCTCCTTTTTCATCATCTCCAAAATAAAGGGACTAGATTAGATGAATTCTAAGGTTCCTTCCAGGTGTATCATTCAATGAATCTATGCGATTGTTCTTCATATTTCAGGTCTATGTATGCATATATATTGATATATGATATACATATTCACATATTGCTATAAATACAGGTACAGGGTGAAAATAAGGAGAATGGGGAAGAGAAATGTGATAAAGCATTAAAAATGTACAAGTATGCCCAGCAACAGGGTACAATTTGGAATAATCCAAAACTATGGAAAGTAATTCAATAGAAAAGACTTTTTTTTCCAGGTACTGGATTGAAAGGCCACCTTGTTTAATCCTGAAATTCTTCATTCTGCAATACACTTAGGCAGGTAGGGAAAGCATGGCATGGTTGAACTTAGAATCAAAATGACCTGAGTTCTAGTAAGTCAATTAACTCTTTAGTGCTTCACTTTCCTCATATATAAACTGAAAATAACAATAGCAGCTACTTCATATGGTTTTTCTAAGGATCAAATGAGATAACATGTAAAGCTTTCTGTAAACCTTAAAGAATGATATAAATGTTAGGTATTATTATTGTGAATGAATCAAAGAATGATGCTAAGATTATGAGGGTATGACATGGCATAATGGAGAGAATATTGTTCCTGGAGACAGGAAAATCTGGGTTCAAATTCTGCCTCAGACACTTATTAGCAGTGTTACCCTGGACAAGTCAATGAACATTTCTTTGTCTCTGTTCCTTCGTGTATGTAATGACATATTTGGTGCTTCTAATGTCCCTTCCCATTATAAATCTATGATCCTATGGCCATATCTTATGTGTGAATGTGTGGTGGGAAGGGCAAAAGGGCTAGCAACCAAGTTTGGTCAGCATAGAGATTGTATGAATGAAAATAGTGTTAATTAATTTGGTCATAGGGTGGAGCTAGATTGTCAGTGGACTTATACCAAGATAAGACACTTGTATCTAACTCTGTAGGGAATATGGATCCATGGAAGGTTTTTTGAGCAGTTGTTAAGATGTATGGTATGCTGGTTTTTGAGTCTGGAAGAGCAGGATTCAAATTCCATCTCTGGTCCTTATTGCCTTTGTGACTCTAGGCAAGTCATTTTATCTCTTCGAGCCTCAGTTTCTTTATTTATAAAATTAGAATCATAATACCTATTGCTCTGTATCTCCAGTATCCATGAAAATTGTGAGGCTCAAATAAGATGATTTATCTAAGTAAAGAATTATATAGGTCACAGTAAAAAAAAAATATGGTTAAATCTGTGAATTAGGGAAATCAATTTAGCAGTGTTTTAGAGGATTGGGTGGGAAAAATGGGAAGAAGGTTATAAAAGTCTTGGCGAAAAATAATCTAGGCCTTACTGGGATAGTGTCTGTATAAATAGAGGGTAGAAGGACCACTTATTCATGTGATCATTTGATCATAGATTTAGAGCTGGAATCCCCTTTTTAACGATGGGGAAACTGAGGTAAGGAGAGATTAAGTAATATTTCTAAGGTTACAGGCTATTAAATGGCTGAAGAATTTGACCTCAAGTCTTACTTCAACTTACCTTTCAGTTGAGGTAATTGATTTATGTTTTTTCTCTATTACAATTCCAGGTCATCAAAGAAAATACCCACATTTTGAACATGGGAAACTGGAAAAATTGTGCTGTGACTTGAAGAAATAATTAAGTAAGAATGCACAACAAGTTTTGGAGTACAGACAGTGAGTAAATTTGTATATGTTGGTTTTAGTTGCCGATGGGTCATCTTGGTGGGGATAACCTTGACACAGAGCAACTTCGGTAAAATCTTGGAGTTAGCTATATTGTTAGGCTATGACTGCTATATATCCCTAATTTTATGTATGACTTGGTTACATCATATATTTATATCTAATTTTTATTAGTCATTTTAATGATCTTTTCTCATTTTTAGCATATAATACTTGTTCATTTTAGTGCTATCTGCATAACTACTTAGGGTGAGAACAATATCAGGTCAGAACACAAGGCAATGCTGTCCTGAGCCAGCAAAACTGAAATTAATGGGTTTTGATCCATCAGGTTTTAGAATACATTTTAATTTAATTAATTTAATTTTAAATTGACTTCATTTCTCAGCAAAATTCTAAGGAGTACAGTTAATTAACTAAGGCCCAAATTCGTGAGCTGATGATAATTGGAGGAGGGATTTCTTCTCTGCTCTAAATTGCTATTTTTGCCTTTTAAAAATCACAATTCCAAAGCCCAAGAAAAACCTGCTAGCCAACTAAAAATATGATTTGCAGAGACAACACATATTAATAAGTAATATTATAAGAACTATATTCATTGTCCTGATGAAAATGAAAATCAGTGGAAGTAGAACTGTAATTACAGTGGCTTCACATCCACAAAAAAATTTAGTAAAGTTATTGTTTGCAAAAAATGTGAAAAAAATTTTGTTTAATAATAATGTTTAAAAAGTGTGGGAATAGGTTCATTGAACTTCTTATTTTAATGAATGCTTGCTTACTTTCTTCCTTTTTTTCTTCCTTCCTTCTCTTTCTCCCTTTCTTTTTTCTTCCTTCCTTTTTTCTTCCTTCCTTTCTTTTTCTAAAATGTACCTGCTCAAGAAAGTCTTTTGTTTATATAAACAGATCTTATTACAACATCTATAATAAGTGTTCTAGTCTATTTCAAACGTACATTCTTGAATACTGAAAATCCTGGGTTATTTTTCTTTAGTTATATTAACTGTTCCAATGTATTACACAAATAATCATATTTGTAATAGGAAACCTCAGAAACTGTTCCTCTGTTGAGTACTATGTGTCCTTTAACATTTACTTTCAAAATCCTTTAAATTGGATTAGGTGTTAAATTTGATAAGAGAAGAGAAGTGGTGTGTGTGTGTGTGTGTGTGTGTGTGTATGGACAGGATTACATGCATCTTCAGAAATTTCTCAAGAAACTAGATCTGAAAAAAACACTTACATACACAGTTAAGGTAATACTTCATATTCACCAAATGATTTGGTAATTGTAAGAACAAATATGCAAGGTCTTTAAGTTATTAAAATTGTGAAAATATAGCATTGAAGCTCATTGAGATTTAATGAGTTATGTCAAGATAAGGATATAGCCAATTTCTGTTTACATTTCATTTCCATAGGCTGTTCTTCCATATTTTGATGTTTTCAAGCTACTTTTAAAAGATATATGGATAGATACTCTCTCATGGTGGAAAATACTATCCGTATCCAGAGAAAGAGCTATGGAGTCTAAATGCAGATCAAAGCATACTGTTTTCTCTTTTTTTTTCTTTCTTTCTTGTGACTTTTCCCTTTTCTTCTGCTTCTTCTTTCACAGCACGACTGATGTGGAAATATGTTTAATATGATTATACGTGTATAGCCTATATCAGATTGCATGCCGTCTTGGGGAAGGGGGAAGGAAGAGGGGAAATTTAGAACTCAAAATCTCTTAAAAGTGAATGTTAAAAACTAAAAATTAATTAATTAATAAAAAGACAAAAATATAGACACTCTATTATAAGTGTTCAGAGATATTCATAGTTTTTAAACTTGGATTTAATTACAAAATCTGTGATAATAATTTGATGCAGTTTACTCTCAGTTGTCTGAACTAATACAAGAGGAAAAATGGATGATACTACTTTGAATCCCTAGTGTGAAGTTTAGTGCTTTGTTAATAACAGGTGGACAAATTTTGTTTGATGATGTGGATGATAACAAAACAATTAGCAAAACAAAATTAATATGTTTATTCCAGAAATATATTCAAAAAAATCAGTAATGAGACCTATAGTCACACACACACACACACACACGCACACAGACATATATATTTATGTTTTGACAACTTTAGATATTCAGTATTCTACCTTAGTAAAGACCACATCCATGCTTTGTCATTATTCATTATCACTGTTATTCTTGGATTTATTCACCATTGTACCATTCTTTTTTATTTATGTATAATTTCCTTTCTTCACTTACATCTCCAGATAATAATGGAAAAGAATAGCAGAACTGTTCAACTTTTACTTTGTGTCTTTTTTTCTCTGCCAAAGGGAATGATCCCTGGACTGGGAAGGATAGAATAATAGAGAGAAGTTGGTAGAAAATAATGTAGCTCCCCCTGAAGAACCTGAATCTGAAGGTTTAAATGAGCTAAATTCCAGTTTTCATAAAGACCTAAGAAAAGGGATTATTGAGTGATATTTTGAAAGAGCATAAGAAACAAAACTTCTTCAGGACTAGAAATTAAGAAGGAAAAAGAGGAGAAAGAGGAGAAAAAGAAGAGGAAGAAGAAGAAGAAGAAGAAGAAGAAGAAGAAGATATATGAAAAAGTTCAATATATAAAATGAGATGATAATATAATTTGTGGGATTATTAACTGGTTGAATGACTTAACTGAAACTCTAAGGAAGTTTCTGAGATCTCTTTGAAATTGCCTCTTTATTCAGCTCTGTTCAACATTTTTATAAGTGATTTTGATCTAGATACAAGTAGAGCATATCAGTTTTACAGATGACGTGAAGGAAGGAAGGGCAAAAAAAATTAAAGGCGGGAAGTATCCAAAAATATCTCAACAGGTTAAAACAGGGGGGCTAAATTTCTTAAAATGAAATTGAATGGGGATAAGTATAAAGTCTTGCTCTTGCATTCAGAAAAGCAAATATAGCACACTAGCAGAACTTGGAGAGAAGTAACTACAAAACAGTTCAAATGAAAAATGATGTAGATATGAAAAGATAGCTATCTACAATGTCATAGAACAGCCCTCTAAAATATAATTAAATTGTTTTTATTTCTTTTTTTTGTCTTAACATGGTTTTAGCAGGTAGGTGGCACAGTTAATAAGTGTTGCAGTAAGCATCAGGAAGATCTGAGTTCAACTCCAGCCTCAGATAATTACTAGTCATATGGGCAAGTCACTTAACTATTGTCTGCCTCAGTTTTATCCTCTGTAAAATAGGGATAATAATAGCACCTACCTATTAGGGTTTTGTAAGATAATAGTTGTAAAGCACTTTGCAAAACCTAAAGTGTGACATAAAAGTAATCATTATCATCATAATCATGATTATCATTATCTTTATTATTACTATTATTATTTCCTCCCTTCTTTAGATTAATCTCGGTGAGGAGGCTTTTTTTTTACTACTGCTGACCAGCAACTCTACTCCAACTCACAGTCTTAAAGTGTATTCTGGTGTTCTGAAAGGCTATAAGCTTTGTCAAGGGTCACATAGCCAGTATGTTAGGTCAAGTCCAGACAAGTCAACAAGCATTTAGCTGTGTCACTGACACTATGCTTAAGGACTAGGGATACAAAGAAAGGTAAAAATGTGACCCTTGCCTTTGAGAAACTCACATTACAATGAAGAAGACAGCATGCAAACAGCTATATATCTGTATCTATTTATAGATACAGATACAGATAGAGATTGGATAAGCTTGGATATAATCTCAAGTGGAAGGCTTTAGCTTTAGCACTGGGGAAAGTTCAAGAAAATTCTTGCAAAATGTGGGTTTGAGCCAAGTTTTGAAAAAAAAGGTAGTAGGTAGAGATGAAGAGGGAGAACATTCTAGGAATGGGGGAGAGATAGTGAAAAGATAAAAAGTTGGGAGCTGTCATATGAACGTCATGACAGTGTCATGTGCAAGAATCTACAAGAAGGCCAATATAGCTGTATGATAGATCATTTGGAGGAGAATAAAGTATAAGACAACTGAAAAAGTAGCAAAAGAGAGGTTGTGAAGGATTTTAAATGATAAACAAAATAATTTAAATTTGATTCTGTGTATCATAGAGAGCCAGTGGACTTTAATTAGTATGGACATGACATGGTCAGACCTTTTTTAAGAAAAATTCATCTTACCAGCTGAGTGAAATACAGATTAGAATGAGGAGAGATTAGGTAGGAAAACGAATTAGGAGGCTTTTATTATAAGTTAATCAAGAGATGATGATGGTCTGAATTAATGTGGCAGCTGTTTTAATGGGGAGATGGGGATATGTGTGGGAAATGTTTTGATGGTAGAAATGACGAGGCTTGTGAAAACGTTAGTGTAAGAGGAATTGAGCCTGGGTGAATGGGAAACTGGTGGAGTCCCCATGGTAATAGGTAAGTTGGGAAAACGCAAAGGTTTGAGCTAAAAATAAAGAGTTCTAGACATGCTGAGTTTGAGATACTTGCCTGAGTGATCCAATTCAAGATCTCCAAAAAGCAGTTTGAGGTGTGGTACTAGAGGTCAAGAGATGGGATAGGCTAGATAAATAGATCTGAGAATCATCTGCATAAACATGTGATCGATCCATGGGAACTGATGAGATCCCCAAATGATTGAGTGTAGAAAGAGGAAAGAAGGTCAAGGACAGAGCATTGGGACCACCCACAGTTAGTGAGCATAACGTAGATAAATATCCAACAAGAGACACTGAGAAGGAAAAGACTTACAGTTATGAGGAGAACCAGGAAAGAATAAATTCACAAATCAATATCAATATCAATAGAAGAGGGTGATCAATAATAGCAAAGACTGCAGAGTAGTTAAGGATAAAGCTTAAAAATCGTCATTGGATTTGGAAATTAAGAGATCACTGGTAATTTCGGGACAGAATGGTTTGGTTAAATGATAGGTTGATATCAGAATGTACAGAGTTAAAATATAAAAATTTAAAAAAAAATTAAAAAGTGCACAATTTTGCTGTGAGAGAGATTAAAGTTTAGTGGGAGGGAGGATCAAAGAGGTGGCAATACACTGTAGAAGATGGGAAAGAAAAGGATCAAGGGTGCCCCTGGAGGTGTTTGCTTTGGAAGGAGAAGGGCCACCTCTTCATGTGTGTCAGGGGTGAAGGTGGAAATCATGGGGAAAGATTCAAGGTGTGAATCATGTGAAAAAAAAAGATCATGTAAATTATGTGAAATGAGAATAAGGGGAGCAGAGAGAATTCAAAGACAATGGCCTTGCTATTTTTCATTAAGTGGGAAGCAAGTATATGTCACAGGCAAGACTAGAATTTAGGTCTTCTTGACTTTTTTTTCAAGTTATGTATGGAGTGTTGCATTCAATTCTTGGCAAGATATTTTTAGGGAGGAACTAGTAACCCAGAGTGAGTTCAGAGGAAGACAACCATGAGGTTAAGTAGATTGGGATGAGTCATTTGAAATAACTGGAGATAAATAGCATGGAAAAAGATAGTGGGAGTTTTGACAGAGCTTCTCATATTTGATGGCCTATTATTTGGAAAGCAGTTTAAACTAGGTCTATTTAATCAGGAAGAATGAAGCAGGACCAGCACAAAGCAGTTTGTTTGTTTTTTTAAAGACTGGATTTGATCAGATGACATTAGCTTAATTTCTATTTCTGCTTCTCAGTATCTGTGTTACTCTGGGGGAAATTCATTTTGTCACTTTGAATCTCAGTTTCCTCATCTATAAAATAAAGGACTTGAACTAGATTATCTTTGAAGACCTTTCCAGCTGCAAATCCTATGATTCAAAGTTTCAGAGAAACCAATTTCAGGATATAGAAGAGTAGAGTGGTAAGGAAGTTTCCTAACAATCTTGCTACATCTTAATCCAAGTCATGCCTACAGACAGACTGTGGGTGTCCTCAAGATTCTATCGTGGGCCGTTTTCACTTCTCAACAATCTCACTTGGTAATGTCATAAACATCTCTATATAGATGATTATCAGATCTATTTATTCAGTCTTAATTAATCCCTCTCCTGAGTTCCAATCTCTCATTATCAACTGTCTTTTGGAGATTCTGAAATGGATGTCTGGAAGGGTTCTCAAATTCCACCTCTCTGAAGCAGAACTAATTATCTCCCTCACCCCCAAACCCTTACCTTTCCCACAACTTTCCTATTACTCAAGAGTTTACCACCATTCTCCCAGTCAGACAGGCTTAAAATAGTATTGTCATCCTCAATTATGTCATTATTCTACCCCCATTCAATAAACTCTGGTGTCTCAGTATTACCTCCAGGATCAAATATAAAATCCTCTGTTTGGCATTCAAAAGCCCTCATAATTGTGCACCCCTCCTACTTTTCCAGTCTGCTTACGCCCTAGTCCCCCCCCCCCCACTCTACAATCCAGTGACCTTGATCTCCTTGCTATTCTTCACATGCAACACTTTATCTCCATACTCACGCATTTTCACTGGCTATTCCTCATGTCTGGAATTCTCCCTTTTCTCACTTCTGCTTCCTGGCTTCACTGGTTCCTTCAAGTCCCACTTCAAATTCCACTTTCTGGAAGAAACTTTTTCTGATCTCCAACCTCTCCACCCCCCACCCCTTACTGGTAGTACCTTCCTTCTATTATTTTTCAATTATTGTTTATATCTTGTTTGTATATTTATTATTTTCTTGTTTTTACCCACATTATACTGTGAGCTCCTTGAGGGCAGGCATTACGTTTTTCCTTTATTTGTATTCTCAGTAGTTAGCACACTGCCTAGTACATGGTAGACTGTTAATAAATGCTTATTGACTGAGTGACCCCACTCCTCTCTCACACTCATCTCACATATCCAATCTGTTGCCAAGACTTGTAATTTCTGGCTTCACAATATTTTCCATATATGTACTCTTCTCTCCACTCATACCATTGTCACCCTTACTCAGACCTTCTTTATTAGATAACTGTACTGGTCTTCTACTTGATCTTCCCACCTCAAGTCTCTCACCACTCTAGTACATCCTCCACACAGGATGTGCCTAAAAGTACAGGTCAGATATGTCACCCCCTGCCACTCAACAAATTTCAATAGCTCTCTATTAATAAAATCTCTTCCAATAAACCCCTTGGATTCTTCAGGATCAAATGTACAATCTTTTGTTATCATTTCAAATAATGTTTTCAAAGCTCTGGGCCAGGGGAGAATAAGGAAATCTGCTCTGAGGTTGTAGAGGGTTAAGTAAAATGGACAACAGTTTCATCCCAGTTTAGATTTGCATCACTGTCATACACTATGCCATGTTGTCACTCTTTCAATATTTGTCTCTTATATTTAATAATAATTACTTTATTAAGACCAAAGTTTTCCCCCCTTTCTATTTCTTCATCCAGAAATCAACCAGTATGGGAAATCTCTCTTAAAGATTTACCCAGGCCAAGATCTTATCACACAGTAGAAGAAATTCTATGTTTTGGCTAATGGGTATATTCCTGCTCATTGTGTTTGCTCAGAAAGGTCCTGGAAAAATGGTGATTCTCCCTATTATCAAGACAGGTGACATGAAAATTAATGTCTCTTTGACCAAGATTTGAGTGACCTAAATCACATACCCCAAGATAGCCCATGTAGTAATTGATTAGCTAATCAGAGGTGAGTAGGCATCCCTCAGGAACACCTCTTCTTTGAAGAGCATATAAAACTTGACCGCACTGCCATTATGAGTCTTCTGTCTAAGAGAACAAGTCAAATGACCATCCTTTTATTAATAACTTGCTTGCCTTATCAATAAAATGATTAGATTACCAAGAAACTACATCTCTCAAACCTTTGTAATAGTCACACTTTCCATGCATTTTATACTTTACTCCCCTCCACATATTCTATGAACAGCTGCATTGGCCTTCATGCTGATTCTTGCATACCTCTCTCCTTGTCCTGACTTTTCATTGGTTGCCCACTATGTTATTCCTTATGACACTGCTTTGCAGGTTCCCCTGGCATCCTTCACGACTCAGTACAAATTCCATCTTCGTCTGCAGGAGGCTTTCTTGGTTCCCTTACAGTACTGGTTCCTTCCCTCTAAGATTAACCTCCATATATACTGTAATTGTTTTGCACATACTTATTTTCAAGTTGTCTCCACTATTAGAATATGAGTTCCTTTGTGGCATGGTCATTTTTGTTTTTCTTTGCACCCTCATTTAGTATAGTTTGTGGTACATAGTAAGCTCTTAATAAATGCTCACTGACTAGAATGACTGACAAAACTGTCCAAAAGTTGAAAAGGCTGTCTCAGGGTATTGTGAGTTCCCGTTATGGAGTTCTTCAAGTGAAGATTATATCACTGCTTATAGGGGAGTTCCAGATTCATAGGAAACACTTCTACCAATTCAGGTTGGTAATTTCTCTATAACTTAGGAGCTAGAGAGTACCCCAGAACACTGTTGTAATGATTTGCTGAGGGTCACTTAGTGTATTTAAGATGTAGTATCTGAATCTACACCTTCCAGTCCCCAAAGTCAGCTTTCTATACACTATGCCATGTTGTCACTCTTTCAATCTATGACCAGGAAAAAAGGAGATATTTTTTTGTTTGTCAGAACAATAAAAATGTTTATATATACATATATGTAAATACACACATACATATGGGTGTATGTATATACGTACGTATAGTATGTATATATGTATATTGAAAATTGAGACTAAGGATTCTAACTTTATCTGAAAACCCTTGAACTGTGTAATTAAAATAATAATAACACAAATTAAGATAGAAAACGGGATGAATTTTAGTTACCACTTGCTCAATCTTAGTACTTTGATTCCAGTGCAAAGAATATTTAAAACATCATCAATGGTTGGAATGAGGAGCAGTGGGATCCCTAAGTATTCCTTCAGTTGCATAATAAGACCTTAAGCTATTTCATTTCCTCCTTATACTGGGAACAAAGACTACATTTGGCCCAAATGACTTTATCTCTCTGAACCTGACCAAAGAGGTTAGCTTTAAATGTAAGACTTCTTCCATAGAATCTAAGCTCTGTATAATGTTTTCAAAGCTCTGGGCCAGGAGAGAATAAGGAAATCTGCTCTAAGGATGTAGAGAGTTAAGTAAAATAGAAAACAGTTTCATCCCAGTTTAGATCTGCATCACTGCCACAGGTACAGGTAGGTGCTCCAGAATTACCAGAACTTACCCTAGGTCTATGGTTTAAGGTAGAAATACCCTTGAAATAGATCAAATACCAGGGAAATTGTACTTTGGTATTGTTGCATTTTGGCTTTGCAAATAGGTTTTTATTTTTGAGATAGAAATGTTGGAATATAATTATTTTTACTAACAAGAATAGGGTAGATTTTTTCTGAGTATACATGATAAAAGATGGTTTTTAAAAGATTATAGTAGGATTTTTATAAGAAGGGAAAACTCTAAAACTAATGAATTTTGACACCTAAATAAGCATGTGGATATGTGTATGTGCATATATATATAATGTATGTGTGTATGTGTATGTGTGTTTGTGTAATGTGTGTGTATATATACACGTGTGTATATATGTGTGTATAAATATATATACTTAGACTCCTTAACTAGAATATTTTATTATTTAAATT
>NW_020954590.1:100648997-100652134 GCF_900497805.2 Vombatus ursinus
AAGTTCTTGTGGTCTGGAATGACCTATAATATCCAACATGCCCAGTGGGGGGCTAGAAGATTCTAGTTCATTGTATATCCTAGTATCTGTGGGAACATGGTACCAGAATCTTTTTTTTTTGTTGTCCTTTGTTTTCTTTCTCTAATTGGTTGAGTTTGAGAAAATTTACTGTAATCATTACCATTGATGTATGAAAGATGAAATAATAAATAAGTAATTATACTGGGGGTATAAACTTAATTTTATCAAATTGTTAGATTACATATATATATATGTGTATATATATATACATAATCTATTGATTGACCTGTCTCTCAATCGATCTATCTACCTATCTATCTATCCAGCCATTTCTTCTATAACATTTATTTTAAAATGGGAATTTTTTCCAGCGTGATTGCTACATTAGGAAACAACTTGAGTATATGTGAATTTCACATTTGATTATGGAAGAAAGGAAATAATCACTTATTAAGCACCTACTAAGTGCCAGGCACTGTACTAAGCTCTTTACAAATGTTATCTCATTTGATCCCCACAACAACCTTGTGAGGCAGGTGCTATTATTAATCCCATTTTACAATTGAGGAAACTGAGTTAGACAGAGGTTACATGCCCTGCCTGGAGTCATAGCTTGGAACTGTCTAAAGCTAGTTTTGATTAGGCTTCCTTACTACAGGCCCAGTGCTATATCCACTGTATATGCTAAATTATTTTTGAACTGGCTGAATTTATAACAGATGATATATCTGAACTTGATAAATGTAAGAATAACCATGACATTTCATTTCTAATCAAGGAAAGACAAATAAATATGATCCCAATAGATCAATCAATCACATTTAAAGACCTTTTATCACTAATACATACTCTGACATATAATCAAGGCATAGAGAAGACTTTAATTTCTAAAAGATGATACCAACAGAGCAGATTTGGCAGATCTCATTATGTTATAAAGGCCCAGCAGGTACGTCTTGGTTTACAGTCCCACCTAGCAAAATTCGGAGTTTATTACCTAATTGTCCAAGGGGTGAGGAAGTTAGCATCCCCAACAACTGTCATCTACTAAATAAAAGGAAATGTAACCTATGTTGACTAGGAGTATCTACAGTAAAGAAATGAAAGACTCTTAACATATTGAAGTAAATGTGGTTTGTACACTTTAATTTTGCACACGATGTCTCCAAAATGGTTTAATCATAGACTCAAAATGCTGACATTATTATTAAATTATGTGCAGTTTAAAAGCCTAACTAATAAATCAAATTTGCAGGAAATGGTCTAGACAATATCAATGAGAGCAATTTAGATTATTTATTTCTTCATTGGCATTTGTAAGAATATAGTCTAAAAATTATTGTTAAATTCTTTAAAGTAGTCAGGTTTTATTTACATGTGTAAATTTTATTAAAATATTGAGCAAATTATCCAGATAGTTGGAGCTAAAAGAAGTCATTTTAATTATTAAAAGTACTGAGTCAAAAGGATTATTTTTACCTAAATAACCTAGCATTCAAATAATTGAGTATTTTCTGTTTTACTCTGTGTGAGTATAAAGCTCATTTCCTATTTATAGGAACATTTAAAAATTATAAGCAGTAAAGAAAAGCAACCTGCTTTCGAATCCTTCCTCTACTGCTTGTTTAATCATATGACCATGGAAAAGTCATTTAAACTCACTAATGATCAGTTTCCTCAATTATAAAACATAGATGAATAATAATAATTATGCACTATTATCTAGTGTCCTTTAAAGTTTGAAAAGTGTTATCCTCACAATGACCCTGAGTTATGAAATGCAAACATTGTTACACCATTTTACAGATGAGAAAATCAAGATTCAGAGGCTAAATGAGTTGTCCATGATCACACAGTTAGAATCTGAGGTAATGTTTAAATGCAAATCCTCTGGTTCCAGACACCCCTTATGATATAACTCTATTACCTACCTTAGAGTGATGAGAAGATCAAATGATAATGTATGTAAAAGACTTTGTACATATGTAAAATGCTAGGTAAATATATGCTATTATCCTTATTATTCTGCATCATGATTCTATTAAATAAGGCTGTTAGACTAGATGATTTTAAGGGCTTCCACCTTTAAGACTGTGTAAAAGTATACTTTGCAGATGATTGTTGTATGTGACCTAAGTAAAAATTGCCTCATAGCATTGCTGATTTTCTACCTTTTAACACATCCCACACAAAATTTCATACCAAACCTGAAACACTTTCTCTCCTCACATCATAAATAAATAAACACAAACAAACAAATAAATACATGAAAATGAAACAAAAAGTGAAAAGAGTAGCAGTGAAAAGAGGCCTGGATAGGGGATGATAGAAGTTGCTCCAAATTCCCCATTCTGACACATGTTAATTCCATGATCTTAATTAAGTAATTTAGCCCTGCTAAGCCTCAGTTTCTTTATCTTTAAAATAAGGATGATAATGTTGAACTCATAAAGTTGTTGTAAGAAAAGCACTTTAAGCAAAAGTGTATTTGTTAGTCTTCCTACTTATTAATTCACATAACTACCTAAAAAATTCTGATGCCATCTGACTTTTCTTTTTTGTATGTATAGCTATCTAGAATCTCTGCTATTTTCACCTTTTCCCCTCTAAAGATATATTAAAAAATAGCAACCTACATTACCACAAGGCACTAAAGATTTAAGAGCTTTTTCTCATAGCTTTTAATATTATAAAAACAGCAACTCTATAGTATTATGCTAATTTTTTAAAAATTATGAAACTTTAACAATGGAAAATAGGATTCTTTTCAATTTCCTGGAAACCTCAACTCCACTCTTCTTCATTCCTGATGATGCAGATGCCCTCATTTTATACCGACAAGACTGAGGCATCTGCCAATAGATCCCACATCCTCCACATAGCTCAAAAGTTTTTGAAATCCTTACTCCTCTTTTCCTTCCCAGGGGGGAAGGGAGGAAGGAAGGAAGGAAAGAAGGGAGGAAGTAGAGTAGAGTAAAACTATAATTCAATTCATTTCAATAAGCCTTTATTAATTACCTACTTTTACTGGAAGTTATAATTTTAGGAATAAATATTAAGGAAAGAAGAAAGGAAGGAAGGAAGGAAGGAAGGAAGGAAGGAAGGAAGGAAGGAAG
>NW_020954590.1:100652144-100659146 GCF_900497805.2 Vombatus ursinus
AAGGAAGGAAGGAAGGAAGGAAGGAAGGAAGGAAGGAAGGAAGGAAGGAAGGAAGGAAGGAAGGAAGGAAGGAAGGAAGGAAAGAAGGAAAGTACAAAGGAGGGAAGGAAAGAAAATCTTATTTCTGTCAATACTTCAAGTTATCTTCCTAGAACTATTCCCACCTTAATTACTAGACATCTACATTTGTTGCTTCCAACCACCACTCACTGAACTCTAGGCAATGAGGTTTCCATCCCTAAATTTCTACTTAAAATATTTCCTTAAGACTTTCAGTAACCTCTTTTTGCCAGATGAATTAATTAGTCTTAATCAATCAACAAGAATTTATTAAATGTCTCCTATGTGACCCTGATACATACTGGTTCTGTGATCCCTGGCAAGTCACTTAACTTCTCAGTGTCCCCAGTGAGCTCTTTCAGATTATGAGCAACAAAGAAGATGCCAAACACAGTAGATCACTATGCCAATGACATCAGAGCCCCATGCTCTGGCTATCCTTACTATATTCCAGACCTTGTGCCAGGCATTGAGTACAATGCTCCTTTTTCAGTCCTCATATTCCTTGACCCTTCTGCAGCATTTGCACTCTTGACCAAACCCTCTCTCTTGATATTCGTTCCATGGAAACAGTTTTGAACTGTGTAGAAAGCCTGGATTCTAATACTGCCTCCCTTCCAGCACCAATACATGATTCAGGATCCTTCCTCTTTTCTAGTGATACTGCTTTCTTCTGCTTCTCTTGTTTTCCTAATTGTTTCCTCTTTGTCTCTATTACTTGAATCACCTTTATTCTTTAATTCCTTGAATTGGTGTTCCTTTCAGCAATATCCTTCCACCTTTCTCCCTGTCTTCCTTGTCTCTAGTGTAGAGACCTAGGTGTTCCAGACAATGGTGCCCAGCTTCAGGCTACATATGTCACACTACAGGATTGACCACAGTATTGACTCCATTACAAACAACCTATATCCACTCCCAAATATGACACTTCCCTTCAATCGCTACACACACACACACACACACACACACACACACACACACACACACGTGTGTATACATATATGTGTACATTCACGTATCTCCATATATGGAACTATATACATTATATAACCGTGTTTGTGTACATATATGTATGTATGTATATGTGTGTGTGCGTATACATGCACACACATACGTGTGTATTTCCTTTTGTTCCAGGAAACAACTAGCTAACACTATGCATTCTGTCTTAAAAAGCAGAATTCTAGGTACTCTTATTGAAAAGGCTTCCATTTCTCCTCCTAGAAACAAAATTAAAGTAACCTTCTTGAAGTTGGGGATTGTTTCGTTTCTATGATTGTATCTCAAGTGTCTAGCATAGTGCCTTGTAGGTGCTAGGTGATTAATAAAGGCTTGTTGAAATAAATTGAATTAGAATTCTACTCTACTCTATTTTTCTACTAATTTTCCTGGAAGTTATAATTTTAGGAATAAATATTAATTACAACATTAATAAATAATAAAATAAATTAATTGATAAATTGAGGAATGAATAGGAGCCAATATTTTAACTATTCAAAAAATTAAGTACTATGCTATAAAAGTCTTTAATATAAATTTTGGGTGAAAATACATTAATAACTAAAAAGAGATGCATTATGAATGAAGGCTTCTCTCTAATATAAATTTAGTTCAATCGTGCCATGGAAAGGTTAAGCATATTTTAGCAAAAAGGTTTGTAGAAGGAAAGGATATATGTAGGAATCATTGCTTAAAAACATTAAATAAAATATTTGAGATTCAAACACATATATTTTAGCATAGAGCACATTCTGTTTAATGCCCATTAAAACATGCAACTTAAGAAAATATTTTAGCATTGCAGCATTGTAGAAATCAGATGTAATGCATTTATATTATTTCATTGTTTTCTTTTTGAAATGTTATCATAACAGAAAAATAATTACCCTTTGGGCAGTTACATTTAATTTTGGTTTTATGATTCTTTACAGAATCTGAGGGTGAGCATTTTGCATTTTTCTGTACATGGGGAATAATTTACTATAGTAAACTGGATGCATAGAATTGTTCTCTCATGGGAGCAAGACAGGCAAGTAGGTTTCTGTTCTTTGGGGACCCTAGGGTCTCCATATTCCTTTAAAATTAGAAGGGATCATGGATTGTTTAGTTAGAGCAATTCTTTACCTCTCATCTATTGTTCTGTGAAAAGCTCCTTTTGAAATCAAGTAGAGCTCTGTACTTGGAAGTAATATAAAGGGCATGGAGGGGAATAAGAATGTGGCCCAGGATTTGTGATGCTCAAGTGATTCAGACTCATTTCTCCAATAGCTGCAATTCTGAAATATGCTAGACTGATCACTGATATATTGCAGTTCACCGCATTCTAATTCATTTTACAGAAGTAATCCTGCCCAGCTCTACCATTACTCTTCTGGGCAGAGCTCACACTTATATTCCATTGGAAATAATTCATTATTAACTTTATAGTAACTGACTTCATTCAACCATGTAGATATTGGAAGACATCATGGCCCTTGCTTGTGGACAAAACAAAAGTACTTCAAAAATTCCTGGATGCATCCTTTGCGTGAATAACTGAAAATGTTCTTTTATAAATTAGCTCATAAAACCTTTTGTTTTTCCTGCTTTCATTCAGGCAGCTCTTAAGTTCCCATTTCTTCCATGCTGGCTTCCTTGACTAAAAAAAAAGGAAGAAAGAAAGAGAAAAAAAAGAAAGAAAAAAAAAAGGAAGGGAAAGAAAATAAAAATAATCTGTTCCTTTGATTCTTTTGTTCAACCTACATGGACATATAACTTCCCTTTTGATTATATGTGATACTGATATTTTTAATTGATCCTCTCCTTTCATGGCTATTAAATTATTATAGATGTCCTATATAACCATTCATGTATCAGTCTTGTCTACCATAGATTGTAAAAATATAGGAGTTGGGAGCTTTCTATTTTATTTGACATGTATCCATGGTATGGCAGCACATCTGTTGTGAGGATTTAAAAAATCATACCCAAAATAGTCATTGGTTAGTCAATATGTGACCCACAAAGTACAAAAACTTTTTTTTAAAAACCTTAAATTTATTTAACGTTTTACAATTGATAAACATGACTGCAATTAATTTAAGGACTTTGTCAAAAAATATGGATTATCATTAGATGTGAAGAAAACAAGTTTGCCTTTTCTTTTCTTCTCTCTTACTACTTGAAGTAGATGAAATATTCCTAACTCATACTTCTAACATAAATATATCCATTTCCTGCTAAGTAATTTGCTTTTTTTAAAATGTTATATTTAATACTTCTGACTAAGGTTTAATGGTTAAAATAATCTACAATAGCAAACACTTTAATTTTAAGCATGTCTTCATGTATAAAAGTCATTGAAAAAATCACATTTTGCACAAATTCATTTGAGATCAAGTACATGTTTTTCCCACAAATATACTTAATTAATTATTTAAAAATAGCCATTTAATTTACAGAAAAAAAGAATAACAGACTAGAGATAGATGCTATTCTTGTTGCCTATAATTATGCATTAATTTAAGAATATGGAAAAGAGCTGTGATTTCATCAGTATGCATAATTCCCACTGTGTGGATTCTGTCCACCAAAACAGGTCACAATCTGGCTATCACTTAGTACAGAGGTCACATGGAATTGCTCAAGCCACAAGGAGATGAAGTGATTTGGCCACGTTCACACAGCTAAAAGGTATGAGAAATGACATTTGAACCCAGATATTTTTGACCACAAACCTAATATTATATTCACTATGCAACACTAACTACACACAATATTTTTACATTATTAGAGCTCAACACAACAGTGTGTTTGGTTTCCTCAGTAAGAATCATTTAAAATTTTGAACCTTTTGTTGTATCTTAATATTTTGTTTTAGACTCTTCATATTCGTCAGAATACTATCGTGAGTCAAACTCCTATCACTAATCACAGATGAACAAAGATGTGTCCAAACTTTTGAGTCGGAATATCCCAGTGCTCAGATAATGAATTTTAGCCCTCTCTAGAGGGAGGAGGGAGAAAAAAAAAACCTTTTCCTGTCTCTACTTTGGCAGCGTTCCAAGTTTGGAAAAAAAGAAAAAAAAAGTAACTCCATATGTGTGCTGAAAATAAGCTAGTAATGTTTTAAATCAACTGGAAAGGAGAGACTGCTCTTTTCTTTCTTTTTTTTTTTAAAGAAAAACCTTGAAGCGCTGCATTTGGGGATTATGAAGGTTTTAGTTACCTGTTGAATGACGGCATGGAAAATTATTTGAAAGATTTTAAGACTATACTTTAAACTTATGAAATATCACCTGTGGTTTAGAGAGAGTATCCAATTCAGCTGGATTTTTTTTCCACCTAGAGGGAAGGAGTTAATTTTAGTGTGTGATTGCATTTTCCAAGTATTCTATGACTGAGGTATCTTAATCAAAAGTTTGTGGTTCACTTAATTCTAGAGGCAGGAGAAGATGGAGATGAATTTATGCTATTAAATTTAAGTAAATATAGTGAAAATTTAGGACATGTTATAGTGAGGAAACCTGACCCAGGGACCACAGTTTACTGTACCATACTGATTGTTTCTCAGCATGATTTCTACAAAACTTGAGCAACTGATTGCTTTTTAAAATACATTTAACTCAATTTTTCTTCCAAGTAACCCAACCCCATTTTTTCTTGAGCATTTGGAGATCAAAAATTTATTTTGGGGATCTTAGAAAATTGCCTTTGAAGAAATTACTGATACAGCTAAATCTTTGTTTTCCCCTTCTCCCCATGTAAAGGAGAAGTGCTTTTAATGTGTATACTTTTCCAGACAAAAAATAACTTTAATAATATATATGTCTAATTTGCAAAATGAAATACTATACTTTGTGTCTAGCATGTCACACATTCACCTGATTCAGAGCTGATCATTGTCAGATACTGTTTTGAACAAGTTTGAACCACTGTCAGGTTTCATATTTATTTTTGCACACGGAACATGTGTCTACCTAAGTTGTCTATCAAATGCATACCTGATACTAAAAATGGCTATATCTTTTGTTTAGGAGTTTATCAATGGCAGAAGCACTAAATTAATCATATGATGTGCATCAAGATTGGACTGCCATTGGGTCTTAAAAACAGAAATCAAAGTTGATTATTTAATCCAGCAAATTGTCATCTGAACACATTGACAAAATGATTTCTCTTATTCTAACAGTTGGGTTATAGTTTTATAAACAGAATATTACAAGATTATACTGAATTTTAATTAATGATACCTAAAATGAAAATTAATGCAATAATCTGTAACATAAATTATTGTAATATGATAGGATTTGAAGCTTATCTGTCTTCCATACCTTTCTTGGAACATAGTTAGATATAAATGCCATAATCAGGTAATCCTTAACATTGCCTGGTTTTCTTGATCTTCCAGGTTCAGAAAAATAAAGAAAATTTAGCTGAAATGTCAGAGATATGTAAACAGCCCCAGAAATCTAATCATCAAAATACTGAAGACCTTGGCAATAAAGGGAAGCAGCTGGTGATTTCAACAATTGAATTAGGGATTCTGTCACAAGGCTGGTGCACAGCACGGAAGAGGTGTGATCCTACTAGAACTATTAAAACTACTGTCAAATGGTCAGAGCTTAGCAAAGGCTTCTAGTAAACTGTATTGTTAGCTGTTTCCAGTAATAGTTGTGGCTTTTTTTTCCTTATTGCTATTATTTTTACTCTTAGATTTAAAGCCTGGAATGAAAGATTGAAGGAAGACTGCATCTTAAAAGAAGTTTTGTTTTTTGTTTTTCCCCCTTTCCCAGTATTGAAAACTGAAATAGACATCATGGGAAGGAATTCACAAAAAGAGAAGCTGTGTGCATCATTTTACAGTTATTGATATGTTTTAAAGTAGCCCTCCAAGATTTTGGGCTGTGTATTTGCAAATGTAAATTAAGGTGTCAAAATGGTATATTTTGGTATGCTTAAATATTTTATTATACATGGAATTTTTGTTGTAGAATATTTTGTCGTTTGATTTTTTTTACTAGTTTTTACATTTATTTTAACTTGAAGTAAATCATCTTTAACTGCATTTTAAAGCAGTAGAGAATAATGGTCAATGCAGGGATATAAGAATTATTTTGGAGATGAGCAGATGATTTATTTCTAAATCAAAAAAATGTCAAAAATCTCAAATGAAAGTTAGTTGCCCACAGTAACCACTCTGTAAGTATGTGATCAATGAATGCATCCATGTATGAATCTATAAACCATTAAAAAAGGGAGTCACAGGATTTTTTAATAAAAATATTTTTCACATGAAAATACTTTGAGAAGATAAAGTACAAATTCATTTTTTTTTCTTTTGAAATGGGTAAAGGCCTTTATCATCTTTCACTTACACTAGTGCAACAGCTTCCTAATTGGTCTCCCTGCCTTAAGGCTCTCACCACTCTTAGCCATCCTATACAATGTAGCCAAAATTGTTTTTCCTTAAGCATAAATCAGATCATGTGACTCTACTCAATCAGCCCCAGTGCCTCCCTATTGTCCCTAGTATTATACATAAACACCTCTGGTTTCTAAAGCCCTTTGCAATCAGGTCCCAACTTACCTTTCAAGCCTCGTTGGACATTAGCTCCCCTCTCACATTTTGCTGAATTGGCTTTCTCTCTGTCACTCATATTCAACATTTTGTCTCACATCACTATTCTTTTGCTTGGGTTTACCTCCATGCCTTCCCTCATCACCTCTGCCTCAAAGAATTCTTCTCTTCTTTCAAAATGAAACTAAAGCACCTCTTTCTACATGAAACTCTTCCTTCTACAGAAATCCCCCCAACTGCTGGTGATCTCCCATCCAAACTACCTACCTTGAATTTAAGCTACATTTTAATCAAATGAGATATTTGTTAAAAATATCTGGCAAACAGTAGGTATGTTCTATCTATCTATCTATCTATCTATCTATCTATCTATCTATCTATCT